>NC_030424.2:9510000-9640000 GCF_001660625.3 Ictalurus punctatus | reverse complement strand
ACACAATTTCAGATTTTGTTCAATGATATTTTCATCTAGATGTGTTAAACAACTAAGAACATGGCAGCTTTGTTTGAACCCACCCATTTTTCAAGTCATCAAATATATTTAACACCTGTCCAAAAGGTGTTTCCTGTTGCCCAGGTGTGTCCTGGTAGGTTGATAGTTTAAACGATTAACAGCTCTGAATGTCTACTCTTTGTTTGAGTGCTGGGTTTTCTCTGTGAAGACTACATTTATTTTTTAAAAAGGATAAACCAACATGAAAAACAGAGAGTTGTCTATGGGAGAAATTCCAGCAATTTTGAAGCTAAGAGAAGAGGGAAAAATCAATCGGAGCCATTGTACAAGCATTAGGCATAACCAATACAAGAATTTGTAATGTCCTGAAATGTAATGTAATGTACGAACAACCAGAAATCAAATAAGTCGGCCACGGAAAACAACAGCAGGTGATGACAGAAACATTGTGAGAGCTGTGAAGAAAAACCTAAACAGTGACATCACCAACAACCTCCACAGGACGGCGATCAGGTCAAGCAGGGTGGAGGTAGTGTCATGGCTTGGGCCTGCATGGCTGCTTCTGGAAAAATCTCACTAATCTTTATTGCTGATGTAACTCATGATGGTAGCAGCAGAATGAATTTAGAAGTCTACAGCAAGATTCTGTCTGCCAATTTAAAGAGAAATACATCAGTCTAATTAGCAAGAACTTCACTATGCAGCAAAAAAAAAAAGCCCCCAAACTACTGGCAACACAACAAAGGACTTCATCAACCAAAGGACATCAACCAAACAGCAACTGAAAGAAACTGTGGTAAAAGCATCAAAAAGAAGATCGCAACAGTTTGGTGGTCACTGGGTCACCGGCTTGATGCAGATATTGAAAGCAAGGGATATTAACCAAATATGAAGTATTATTTACTTCAATTTAGTTTGAGACTTTCTGTTCCCATACTTTTTCACAAAAAAACGTACCATGTTCTACGTTGTTTAAACACATCTAGATGTAAATATCAGGAAATGAAACCTGAAATTCAGATCTGTCGGAGTATATTCATTTTTGGATCTCAAACCCAAATGTCTTCAGTGTAGCAAAAACGAACGACTTGGCTTTGCTGTTCCAATACTTTCAGATGGGACTGTATGTGTATAATATTCTATCTGACTGTTTCTAGACTCACTCACAGACACAGGCAGACAGACATTATTTCTGCCCTCTGAACACATAATCAATATGCTGGAGTTTCAGAAACACAGACTTAGATATTACTGGTGTATTATTATGAGCCTTGTGTCTTCAATTTGTTGACATTTCCTCATAAAGTAACAAACGACCACGTACACAATATGCAGCTAAATATAATCCTTTAATCTGCTTCATGGAGCAAAGTCTATTGCTCCCCTAAGAGGGCAAACCGGAAGTTCTGTCTGAAACACATGTCTGATTAACAGTTGACTTACTAGCCGGAAGCAAGCGGCACTAAATTCACAACGATCACAGTTTCAGTTACTACAACAAAACAAGCTCAGCAGGTTGCTTTAACAAAATTCCAACATGTGCTAAATACAAAAGCTACTTGCTAATTCATGTAAAGTAATGTGCGCATGTTGTAGGTAATTTCCTTAATTTATTTTAAATCGTTACAAAAGCAGGACGATGCAAAGCTGACACACCTGTCTAATCAGTCATATCTTACTGAAAGATAACAGCCTGGATAATATATACACACCAGTCGGATCTGTGTGGTGATCAGAATGTAAGGCATCTTCAGGTTTCGACGCGGAGCTGTGGGACGAGTTTCCCCAGAGGATTTGAGTCACTGTCGCGCTGCAGAATTAACCACAGCGCGGTCACTCAGTTTACAATGGAATGCGGAAACAACACCCACCACGTCGGACCAATCAGAGAGCGAGGCTCAATCCGAGCGGCTTCCTATTGGACACGAAGTGCGCTGCGTGCAGCGTGCAATCCAAGTGAAAAGTAGTGAATTACTATAGGGAGTAGGAAGCCGTATGGGATTTAACACTTGAAGTTTTAGTAACCGACTCAGCAAAAAAATCTTTCTACTAGTAATTTATGTCGCCATTTTATTATGATGTGAATTCACATGAGCAATTATCTTGAACTGACCTCAGAACTGTTCTACGAAGTGAAGAGCAGGTCTGTTCGGTTACTGATGATGGATGAAGGATTGGTTGAAAGGATGTAATTGGATCCCTCTGTATACCGAAAAATACCTAAAAAAAAATATTTGTAATGATTTGTTTTAAAATGTGTTAAAACCCACAGACTTTATTACATATTTACAGCTGTGGTCATAAGTTTACATACCACTTGCAGATTCTGCAAAAATGTTAACAACAACAACAACAACAACAACAATAATAATAACAATAATAATAATAATAATAATAATAATAATAATAATAATAATAATAATAATAATATAACCAATAGGGAAAATTTAAATTATTTTTAGTTTTTTATTTAGTTCTGCCCTGAATTAGCTATTTAACACAACACATGCTATTTACATTTTAATGTTTACATATAGTCCACATGACACAATAATATCTAAATTTACACAAATGAACCAGTTAAAAAGTTTACACACGTCCGATTCTTAATACTGTGTGTCATCACCTGGATGATCAATGATTGTTTTTATGTTTTGTGATAGTTGTTCATGAGTCCCTTGCTTGTCCTGAGCAGTTAAACTGCGCACTGTTCTTCAGAAAAATCCTCCTTTTCCTTCATATTCTTTGCTTTTCCAGCAACTTCTGCATATTTGATCCCTTTCCAACAGCAGCTATATGACTTTGTGATCCATTTTTTCACACTTGGGACAATTGAGGGACTCGTACACAACTATTACAAAAGGTGTAAACATTCACTGATGCTCAAGAAGGAAACAGGATACGTTAAGAGCCAGGGGGATGTAAACTTTTTAACAAGATCATCAGTGTAAATTGTTATTTTATTTTTATTTTGTAAATATCTTATGTAGCTTCTGAATGGCAGTACTAAATGGAAAAAAAAGATATTTAAACAAAACAAATGAAAAATTTACACCTATCATACTGTTCAAAAGTTTACACCCCCCTGGCTCTTAATGTAGTGTGTTGCCTTCTTGAGCATCAGTGAATGTTTGCACCTTTGTGATAGTTGTGTAGGATATATGAAACTATTAACATTTTGTAGATTCTGCAAGGCATATGTAAACTTATGACTACAACTCTATTTTAAGAATATATTTCTACTATTCAAATATTAGACACATCATTAAAATACGTATAATGTATTTCTTGGTGCCACAGAGCATCTTATTCTTGAACTGTCCACTCACAAAAGTTGCTATGGATAAATCCAGGGAACTCAAATCCAGCAACGAATACAAGTTAATATGGTATTATAAAGAGATCAGTAGAGATTGGCAGCATTGTGATCTATACTCTCACTTATGTTTTATTATTATTTTAAATGTAGTTGAATCTAATCAGTTAGCATGTTGCATTACTGGCACAAAATTCTGTGCATTGAAAATATGAATCATCCATGAAAGCCAGAAATCAGGCTATAGATTTTACATACAGTATATGGCCGCTCGGCTCATAACATGACCAATTATTGTGTTGAATCTGTATTTACATCCAGCGTGGGCCAGTTCACAAGTATCTGAATTAGGTGAATTCAAATTGCTACCACATTTTGTATGTGGTCTTACAAGGCATTATACTAACAAGAAAAATCTGCAGTATACACATGTTGAGGGTTGGTATGATAAGAACTACTTTTGTTTAGGTGTGAAAAGCAGCAGAGGGCTTTAGGTCTTTGATTTCTTAAGGACTCAATCCTTAGTCCTGGTGGCTGGCCTTTTAATTTCCTCTTGGGAAAATGGCTAATTTCCTCCTTGGAGCTGATCTAATCACTCTAAAATGAGCTCAGGGCTTCTGGGTAAGTAAAAAAGACCCCAGCGGAACAACAGGAGTGGGCTTGATAAAATCAGCAATATGGCTGTGGTGCCAGCAGGAGAAATAAATCATCTGTTGGCTGTTTCATACTCTAATGGGAAAAGAAACTTATGCACAACACTTACTTTTTCAGGTCTGATTGCCTGTGTGTTAGTATTTCATTCTACATCCTAACTTCAAATCAAATAATCAACCAGTGAATCCACTTACATTAATATGCAACTAAATATTTTATATATTTTTAGACTTTTTGCCAGGGATTTGTCAGATCACTTGCTCAGTCACATGAAAAGATAGTCACGTTGGCCTCTCAGTTATATAGCACCTTCTCACTCACAATTCAGCTTTTCCATAAAAACAACATAAAGACCAAGAACAGAAACCACATGGTGCATCTCATAAACCGCAGTTAAACTACAGCACCTGGCAGCTCTGAGGACACTCAGACTCAGGCACCAACCATGCACAAATAGCCAAAAGTCATGAGCAGAGCAATCCCCCTCACCCACAACAGCAGCAGCAGCAGAACACGCAGAACTTATAATCTGAAACAAAATGGAGAACAAACACATAGAGGAGCGTTTAGGTGGTGTGCTCTACTTACTAATTGTGTCCTTATGAGCAATGCTGGCTAAACCAGAAACAGAAACATTCCAAGTTGTGTGCTCTTCTTGTGAATTTATTTGTCAGGTATATATTCATGGACACTACGGTAAAATAATAAAAATTGTATGCTATGTGACTCCTTGATAACACTGTGTAACATAGTTTTTGTTCCTGGGTAGTAAGTGTTATGTTCTAATATATAAAATGGCTCAAAGTTTGCTTTTGTGACCAGGATGTAGGAATTTTGAAATGGCCCTTTTTTAAATTGAGAAAACGGGCAGATTTGAGTCAGAAAAAAATATAGGATTCAAAATGAACGTATTTATACTAAAGTTATACAAAAATTACTGTATAAGATTTAGAAGTGTATATTGCAGCCTCCAAATGTAGTCTCCCATCATGTTCTCGTTATATTGTTCTTTTGGCATTCAAACTCTAGTATATGCTGGTGAAAGTGCTCACCTTGCTCCTCTGTGTATGATCCTATGTTCTTCTTTAATTTATCAAGATGAGCATCAAGAATATGGACTTTGAGTGACATCCAGCAGCTCATTATGCAGTAGTTCTTCTCCAGAATCTCAACCAGCTCCACATAGTTTTCAGCTTTACCCAGGAACCCCAAACTACTGTGGCTGTTCCATGCTGCTTTCTCCTTCCTAGTGAGCTTATTGGAGAATTACTTACACTCCAGGATCTTCTTTATCTGTGGTCCGATGAAGAATTTGACCTCAGACAGCTTAGGAAAGAAGTCTTGAAGGTACATTAAGGCATGCCGACTCTTTATCTAGATCTGTGACTAATTATTTAATAAGGTCCAATTTGTTGTGCAGTGGTGGCGTCAACATATTCCAGGGGTCTCCCAGTGGCTCCCACTTGATGTTGTTCCTCCACGTAGCAAACTGTATCTGCTGTGGCCAGTCCTGCCTTTGGTTAGTGTGCCTCGGTGTCCCAAAGAGAAAGACCCATCAGGCATGCCACCATTTCTCTGACGACCTCCCAGCCATACTTATCTTATTTCAAGGCATCCAGCAATGTCTTGACGCTGTTGTAATTCTCTTTGAGGTCAGAAAAGACAACATATTTTGAAATGTACCTTTATTTTCTGAGTTTACGTGAACTAAAAGACACAAATTCACCCATATTATCAGTGAAAATAGATGTTTCAAAATACCAATGTTCTGGTCACAAACGCAAAGTTTTAGTTGAAATATAACCATTTTCTTTACTTTTGTGGTATAAGCAATTAGGAAATAACACTTACTGTACTACCCAAGAAAAAAAATGTTACATAGTGTAATTGCCAGAGCATGCAGGCAAAACTGATATGCACAAGTTAGTTATCTTTGTATTGGTAGACATCTCAAGATAACTTTCTATCGGACCTTTAGGACTTTCTAACAATTCTCTGACAGACCAGTTTGACTGCAACTAATTATATATATATATATATATATATATATATATATATATATATATATATATATATATATATATATATATATTTACCACTGAGCTGACACTGAAAGCTCTGTATATTTTAAAGGAACACACCAATCTTTTTTTTTTTTTACTTGCACTTGTGTTTGTGTAGGCTGATTGGCATTTCCAAATTCTTTGTGGTGTGTGAATTTGTGAGCAATTGTGCCCTGTGATGGGTTGGCACCCCATCCAGGGTGTCCTCTGCCTTGTGCCCCAGTTCCCTGGGATAGGCTCCAGGCTCTAATCCCCCATGATCCTGTGTAGGATAAGCGGTATGGAAAATGGCTGAATGGATGGATGGATGGATGGACTTGTGTTTGTAAGTGAAAACATCTCAGACTATTATTCACATCTCAGACTATTATTTATGTTCTGAGGATTTCATGGTGGCACAGTGGGTAGTGTCAGGGATCTCGGTTGGTCCTCTGTGCAGATTGCTTGAATTTCTGTGTATATTGTCCATGTGTCCATGTAGGTTTCTTCAAGTTACTCCGGTTTCTTTCCACCTCACAAAAACATAACACTATTCTTCTCCCAAGCATAACAGAAAGGCATTTGCCCTATCATCCTGAGATTGCAAAGTTTGAATACTGACGATGCCACAGCCATCTGTGGTCGGGAGTCCAAGAGACCAATGTCCAGCTTTTGTGGAAACAGTGCTGGAATGCAAGTGGTGTGAATTCTAGGTTATCTGCCAGCTACATCACCAACCAATGAAAAATGCCAAACTTGCTCAAAGGAAAGGAGGTGCAGCAGAAGTGAAAAGCTCACAATATATCAATAGAGTGTATTGTAATGTGTCAAGTTTGATAAACAAGGTCCTGATAAATGTATATCTTACATCATGTGCAAGCAGCTGGTTGTAGTTTTGGCTTTGTGTCAAGGACCTAGGATTCACAAAAAAAATGCTTGTTCTCTTCATTGTGATCCGTTTTCCTTGTCGTTTTTACTTTATTTAACTTCTTCTGAGTATGCCACACCATCAGATATATATTGCATTGAGAAAATTTTAATCATATTTTTGGCAGCATTTGATTGAGGATGTTGAAGAGACGAAAGCCAACAGTCACTCTGACCTTAAAGTGTGAACACAATGTCAGACGATGTTTAAAGGATGGATGGGGAGTCAGGCAAAGAAACAGATGCTATGGGCATCCTGCCATCTCAGTAAAAGCTGGAGCCATAAACACAGAGCATCTTGCACACTGGTTAAGGAGCAGCATTTCTTTTTGACTCGATGCTTCCTGGGATAGACTCCAGGTTTCCCCGTGACCCTGAAGGAAGGATAGGCGGTATAGAAGATGGATGGATGGATGGATATAAATATAATTACTGAATTTTGAAAGTTTTTGGGTTATTGCAAATAGCTGGAAAATATTTTACATGTTTTAAGTTTGATCAATTTAGTGAAGCTTGTTCTCGTCAGCATTCTACTTTTTCTTTTAGATCAGGATTGTCAAACTTATTTTAGGTAATGGGCCTAATTATATTTAGTCCAATGTCAAGTAGACTGGCCAAAAAAGTGACCAATAATATATCAACAACACTACTTAAATTAGTTAATTCTATTCTCTGCTCTGAAAGTTACATTCTGAATGCACAAACAGACTGAACACACACTCAGTGAGCAGTACCAATACCCTGCACATTCACGTAATTCTCCAAACAGCCAATCATGTGGCAGCAGTACAATGCATAAAATCATGCTGATACAGGTCAAGAGCTTCAGGTAATATTAACATCAATGGGGAAAATGTGATCTGATACAACAGCAAGACCACATTTGATTCTATTTCTGTCAGCCAAGAACAAGTATCTGAGGCTACAGTGGGCACAGACTCACTGAAACTGGACAGTTGAAGATCAGCTGGTCTTTTTCTATATCTGAAGCTCTACACCTGTATGTCTGTGCTCATTAGGCTTCCACCTCATGATTGACTAATTGGATAATTGCATAAATGAGCATGGTCCATGAGTATGCAAAATTTATTTACAAACAGAAAACCTAAAAGTTATGATTGCATAAGTATTCACTCCCATTGCTGTGAAACCACTAAATTAGTTCTGATGCAAACAGTTGCCATCAAACATCACATAATTAGTTGAATGGAGCTCACCTGTGTGCAATTAAAGTGTCATGTGATCTCACCAGAGCTTAATTTGAGCACGGAACAGGATCCAGCACCTCTAAAATGTATCACACCTGCATTATATCTATCTATCTATCTATCTATCTATATATATATATATATATATATATATATATATATATATATAGTTTTTTTTGTTTTTTTTGTTTTACTTTTATCTCTTGCTAAATTAGTTCTGGTGCAACTGGTTGCAATCAGACTTTATTTAAAATCCCATTTAAGGCATGTTGGAGACAAGACATGTGGAAAATGGCTCTCTGGTCTGATGAGACCTGCATTGAACATTTGTACTTGGCATAAAGTGCTACACATGGTGGAAACCCAACACTACTCATCAACCTGAGAATACCATCCCTACAGTAACGCATCATATTCAGCATCATATTCAGAGCACGTAAAAATATTCTCAGAACTCCCAGAAAACGTGACAGATTTCACATTCTTGAAAATTAAAGTTCCTATAACCACAACATTCAGAAAGCATTCTGATAACCTAAAATAGTTAGTTGGGCTAAGCCTGTCAAAGTAACTGTGCAAATAATATTAACTGATTCCTCGATTCACTAAGTGTTTTTTCATGTATTGCACCTTATATATGAGTTGTTACCTATTGCTGTTGACAAACAACTATGCAATACAACAAGCTTGCACACCATGCAATTTGCTAATGCAGCAGCAGGTTATTTCAGTTTAAAAGGCCTGACTTGCATTTCCGTTCCTGGCGCACTGACTTGGCAGAAGAGAGCCAAGGGAAGTGGAGGACTCTATCTGTATTCACTTTGATTAATTATCAACAGTCTGCTGGCTGGAGGCTCTTCTGGAGGCTTGTGCAAGATCAGAACACACTAGCTCATATCCTGTGCCTGCAAAGTTTTCCCAACTGCAGCATGGACACAGCACACTCATTACCTTTTATGTCTGCCTGAGAGAACAGTGAAGGAGCATTGCAAATGGCGAATGTCATGTAAGAAATTACATGTTATAAAACAAAACAGACTTTTTGTGCATGCCAGTTTTGAACAAAGCAGGAAAACAGTGAAAAAAACAGCTCATGTAATGACTGTAAAGTAAACACTTTCTTTTCTCTTGTGGCCTGAACAACTTTGGGAAAATTGATTTATGCACTTGCTATTTGATTAACAGTGTGGGTTCCAGTTTGTACCACTAATTTTTCATAGAGGAGGAGATGGGCTTTAAGTCATATGCCAATGCATTTTAATAATAATAGATAAAAAGGATTCATTTATATAATAGTTGTTTTGGGGAAGGAAAAAGGATGGAAGTTCTTCCTGTAGATCTAATACGACATTATTTCATATTGAATAGTACTTGGGTGATGGAACTATTACCCAAACTGCCGTCCAAAACAAATGCAGAGGTATAAGGATCCCCAGCTCCATTCCAGGACATCTTGGTGATCTACTAACTTACAGACACCCAATTAAACACATCAGGTCTAGTAGGTTTTTGTCTTTCCAAGATTTGGAGAAAATTATTCATATTTTTATCACATCGTGGATAGATTATTGTAATTCATTGTACTTGGGTCTTCATCAGTCATCTCTTGCTCGTCTCCAGATGGTTCAGAATGCAGTTGCAAGGCTGTTGACCAGGGCAAAGAAATATGATCATGTAACCCCAATTTTAGCATTGCTCTATTGTCTCCCAGTCCATTTTAGGATCCAGTTTAAGATTCTGTTGTTTGTCTTTAAAACTCTTAATGATCAAGCTCCATCTTATCTTAAAGACACGACATTCATCTAGCAGATTTTTAAGATCTTCTATAGGTCTCTTTTGTATGTCCCTCGATCCCATTTAAAATCGAAGTGGGGTAGAGCTTTTTCAGTTTCTGCCCCTCATTTATGGAATCAATTTCCACTGCACCTCCACCTTGCAACCTCTATCATCATTTTTAAAAAGAGGCTGAAGGCATATCTCTTTTCTCAGGCATTTTAATAAATTTTTTACTATCGTCTATTGTCTGTCTTTATTTGGTTTTATTCTGTCTTCTATTTGACTTTTTATTACTCTGTTCAGCACTTTGGTCGGCTTTGATGTGTTTACATTTGCTATATAAATAAAATTTACTTACACAATTACTAGGTTTGTTAGGAAGGTCACCAAACTGTGCTGGACTGTACTTTTATCATACATCTGCCCAGAATGGCCTATATCCAGAATATTCAGAAAATGTGACATGCTAATATTGACTCATGCCAGTGTTAAGAAAATGTATTACATATTAACAATGATGCCTGTTTAAGTGGGATTCCTTTAAAGGTAACATAGAGCCTGTGATTTTAAAAAGCAGTGCTTCCAACTTCAGGAAACTGAGAATTCCTGCTAGGGACTAAATAGTTATATTTGTTATATTTAAAGCTGCAGTACAGAACTTTTTTTGGTTAATAATGAACAGAAATCAATTATTGAGCAAGCACATAAAAAAATCAGTGTTCAAATCTATCTTCTTATCTTACCCCGATTTGCAAAGCTTATAGTAATGATTTATAAATTGAGCTTTCGGGTTGAATTTCATGGGAAATGTCAGTTGATGTCAGTCGTGATGTCACTCGTGATGTCATTCGTCGTTGCATGGTTATGTCACGTCCGTAAACAGAAAGAAGAAGAGCCGGCTACTGTATCGCGTGTGGGGGATGAGGATGGTGGAGTGTTTGTAGCTTGCTTTTACAACAGTTGTTTAGAATTTAAACTTGTCATCTAGATGGCTGCTTAATCTGGATCGTTCTAAATGCATTCATCAATCAGTACGTTTACATGGACAACAATAATCCACTATTAACCCGATTAAGACGATAGTCTGATTAAGAAACTACCATGTAAACAGCAATTTTTTATTACCTTAATCCGATTAAAGTCATACTTGAAGTAAACACAAATTGAATTAAGACATGTGGAGTATTCCTATTTTAGTTGCATTATCAACGTGCATTACAGACATGTACACACCTTAATCACACTATTAACATCGTGTGGGAGTATTCACTGCATTTTGTGACAGGACACATACACACACGGCAGTGCTCAACCGTTTTACGGCAAACAAAAAAAAAAAAAAAAAAAAAAAAAAAAAGAGAGCACAGCTGTGTCCGAAACCGCGTACTTACCTACTGCAGTATATAGTAGGTGAAATACACGTATATAGTAAGCGAAATACATGTATCTCAACTACTATATAGTAGGTAAGTACGCGGTTTCGGACGCAGCCCACGGCTTCAAGCAGTCATCTATTTGCAAGTACAGAAAGACAAATAACTAAAAATAAAAACACCTAAAACTGTATACGGTACCATAATGAACATGTTATGATTTGATTGTTATGTTAAGAATATGTTAATATGTGAAATCCTGGAGGAATGTCGGATGGTGTGGCGTGGTGATGTAATGACGTGTGCCGTAATGACGTGTGCCGTTATGACGTGTGCCGTTAATCGATCTCTGTTGTATAACATGTAAAACGAGAACACGAAAGGAGTATTCTAAAAGCAACTCATGTAAACACCTTAATCACAATATTGACTTATTCAGAATAAGGTCAATAATTAGATTATTGCTGTCCATGTAAACGTAGTCATTGACATTTTCTGAATATTCTGGATGTGGGCCATTCTGGGCAGATGTATGATAAAAGTACAGTCCAGCACAGTTTGGTGACCTTCCTAACAAACTGTTATGATTCCTTGGTGGAGTCAAGCGCGCACGAACAGACTAGAGTGCGTGGGGCAGATGACAAACGAAGTACGGCAGGAAATCAAGGTCAGATGATCGGGCAAACAGGTAATACCGGGCTTAAGCAGAATCATAGTCAACAAAGCTAAAGTATAAACAAGGATAGTGGATATGAAACTATGGCTTGGTATATGACGAGGCTGCTGAGCGTTTACTTCGTGAGACACTGAAGTTAATGAGGCCTTTTATAACTGAATACTCCAGCGAACTCGAGTGCGGGCATAGCTGGGAAGAGTAGTCCTTGTCTGCCATGTTGGTGGGTGGCACTGTATGCTGAGGACTGCAGCCACACGTTCGCCGAGGCATAACAGAGCCCTCCCAAAAGGCTCACTCCGGGAACCGAATCCCTCCGAGGCCTTATCCTCCTCCGGGGTCCCAGTTTGGCTGGATGAGCCGCATGGAAGTCTCTGCGCAGATTTGTGTCCAGAATGTCCTGGGATGGGATCCAGCACTGCTCCTCTGGGCCATACCCCTCCCAGTCTACCAGATATTCGAGCTTTCCTCTCCTACGTCTGGAGTTCAGGATGTTGCGGACGCCACACCCTATCCCCGGGTTGATACTTGGGGTGATCCCTCTGACGCCGGTCTGCCTTTTGTTTGGCGGTGCGGGAGGCCTGCACTAGCTGTCGGAGGGCGCGTTCCCAGACCTGTTCACTCCGGCGGAACCACTCATCTACCGCTGGTGACTCAGTGGGGGAGGCGTTCCAGGGAAACAATGGCGGCTGGTAGCCCAAGACACACTGAAATGGGATAAGCTGGGTGATGGAATGCCGTGGCGAATTCTGTGCATATTCCGCCCACGGTAGGAAGTGGCTCCAGTCCCCTGGATTGGTGGAGCAGAAGGTTCAGAGGAACCGTATGACCTCTTGGTTGGCCCGTTCTGCCTGTCCGTTAGCCTGTGGGTGGTATCCGGACATGAGGTTAATGGTAACCAACATATTCTCCATGACCCTGTCACTCACAATCTCCTCTGGGATGCCGAAGTATCGGAACACATGTTGGAAGAGGAGTTCGGCTGTGGTAAAGGTGGATGGGATGGCCGGTAGTGGGATTAGGCGCAGGGATTTCGAAAACCGATCAACGATCACCAGTATCATGGTATTACCTTCCGACTCCGGCAAGTCTGTAAGGGGTATTGACATCATAGTCATTGACATCTGGGGGATCAGCTATTGTCAAAACCAACTGAGTTTAACTGAGTTACAAAGGGAAAGCAACAGAACCTGTGCTAAAATGAGAATAAATATCAGCAAGGCTTTTGAGAGGTAGCAAAAACTCAGAGATCTGAAGGGATTGAAAACTGACTCCTGTTTTTTCTGCTGCACAGGTAAAACATTTTATTGGCTCAGTAGGTAGCTAGCTACCATTAGCACACTTGTTCAATTGATTCAGTTAGGTATCAAGTTTCCTATGGTTTTTGATTGTTTGTTGTTTTGGTATTGGCAGTGTGGTAAATTGCACTTAAATATGCTAGCTATGAGAGAGACCAACTCACCTCTACTCTAAGAAATCCGTATTCACCGTATTCAAGTATTGGAGCTAATATACAACCCATACGAATACCTCAGTGTTGCCAAATTTTGTGAGACAAATATGCAACTTCCAAAACAAGCCCAATGCTATTATAACCGGTTATGGCCTCAGTGTAAACAGACTCAATAAATGAGCCTGCAACGTATTAACCTGAAACCACGTGCAGTTTGAAAAGCAAAAACAGAACTTACTTAATAAAAAATCATCAACTGGCAGCAAAGCTTATAGGGAGGACAGGCACTATCCACACATCTCTGATCACCTGTCAGCAGAATATGATTGGAAAGATGAAAATGGAGATTACATTAGAACCATACATAGTATTAATATATATGTTATGCTTATTTTGTTTTTGCTATAAACTGTAATAATTGTGGGACGAATGCTGCCACGTATTCCACGTAATGAAGGTTAGGACGGATGCAAGTGCAGATAAGAGCTTTTAATAAAGAGAGGCAGGCAGATGAATCCAAATCATGAGACAATAGCGTGGTCAAAAACAGGCAATGGGTCAGGCTATCAGCAAACAGGCATAAATGAGGCAAGGAAAGAATCGAGAAGGAGAAACAAGAAACAAGATCAAAGAACATGAATCAAACGAGGAACAGGGTACAAATGCTTGGTATGGTGATAACACTCAATATTTTGCAAAGAGTGAATGCCTCGAAAGTCTATTAAACTGTGGAGTGATTGTGTGTGAGATTGGATGCAGGTGTGCGTGATTAGAATGAATGAGTGTTCTGGGCATTGCGGTCCATGGCGGCCATGTTTTTAGGCCGTAGTGCAGGATGGGAAATGTAGTCACTAGTTTGCTGTGATATGACATTACGCATTACAGCACTGATATTATTGTGAGGCTGTGAGCAGACAGTGGCAATGCATTGGGGAAAATAGCAACCATAAATGTAAAAAAAACCCCAAAAAACTAAGTCACTTGTCTGATTTTCCTAACAAGCAAACATATTTTTTAAAACAAGACCAAAAAAAAGGCAACCTGTGATCCGTGATTTTTTTCAAGTGACTTCAGAAAGAAAGAAGCCCAAAGTCGTGTATTATATGCAGACTTGGTAACTCTGATAAGTATACCTTAAACCATCAGATTCATCCGCGCAGAGGAACAGTGCCAAAGCTCAGCCCATGTTAAAAAAAACAAACAAACAAACAACAAATCTGCAGGTAACTTGCAATTTTACCTTTCAAACAGAGATGGCGATAGAGAGGCAAAGGTTCAGTACTACAGCTTTAATTTAATTATTGATGATAAAAAGGAACCAAATTTAACCTAAGAGAAATTGACCAAACACTTTTTTTTTTTAGGAAACATCAGAAAACTTTTTATGTTTATATTTTGCTTCCTGATATGTGACCTGAAGAATCAACAAGCAAAATTACTTGAACCATGAGAAATGATACAAGAACAAGTTACATCACTGTTAAATATCACTTATCTTGTGTACTGCAAACACATGAAGTGGAAAAGATAGACAATGTGAAGTCAATTAAGTGACAGTGATGTAACTGGCCCACTAATTTTTTTATTATAACCATATGTCTTGGATCTCAGTGGACTAGCGATCATGGATCTCTCTCCCTCTCTCTCTGTCTTTTGTTCATTTTCTCCTAAAACTTTGCAGAATGTGGCTGAGGAGATGTACTAGTGATATTGTGGCCTCCTTAGGGAGATTTTGTCTTACAGTGGAGCTTACACAGATGTAATCTTTCTTAAGTTATAATTTAATAGTTTTTTTTTTTTTAAATCGTTTTCTAAAAGTCCTTGATATATATCAGCCAGTCTATAATATACTCAGCAAAAAAAGAAACATCCCTTTTTCAGGAGATAGAATTATTTTAAAGATAATTTTGTAAAATCCAAATAAGCTTTACAGATCTTTATTGGAAAGTGTTTAAGCAATGTTTTTCATGCTTGTTTAATGAACCATAAACAATTGTTGCACATGCACCTGTGGAACAGTCCTTAAGACACTAACAGTTTACAGGCGGTAAGCAATTAAGGTCACAGTTACAATAACTTAGGACACTAAAGAGACTTTTCTATGAAAAACACCAGAAAGATGTCTAGGTTTCCTGCTCACCTGCGTGAACAAGTCATAGGCCTGCTGCAGGGAGGCATGAGTACTGCAGATGTGTTCAGAGCTGCATTGTCTGTAATGTAAAAACCTAAGACAGTACTACATGGAGACCGGAAGGACAGCTGATCGTCCTTGCAGTGGCAAACCACATGTAATCAGTTGGCATATCCCGTAGTGAGATACTGAACCAAATGCTTGTAAGAGAACTATAGGTTACTACAATAATCCTGGTTCTCTTATAGCATTTGCTTATATTATAGCATTAAGCATATGTTATTATATACAAATGCTTGTAAGAGAACTATAGGTTACTACAATAATCCTGGTTCTCTTATAGCATCAGACCACCTTCTTTGCCTAAAGCAAAGAACAGATGTGCTCATTTGAATGACGTGTTGACGGTGTAAGGGCCCTTAATTACAGCGGTGATGCATCTCTTCCCCCATGCATATGTCACAGCTGTAAACCAACACGAGTTAGCATATTGCAATAAGGGCTTCTGAGGCATATGCAGAGATGCGTATCCTAAAGGGAAATACCTCACTTATTCTATCAAAGAATTTAAACAAAATATTTAAACAAACAGAACACACAACTAAAGCAATGCAAATCAGTATGAGAAACACTATAATCAAACTGAAAACCAGAAAGGACTTCACTTAGTGATTACAAAGATAATTAATTTCACTTCACAGAGAGTAATATAACTGTGTCAGGAATTGGTTTTAGGCAGGTGGTAGCTCCTCTCCTGCTTCATGCTGAAGTCCTCTATCAACTCCTTTGACTTGCAGATGTTCAGGAGGAGGCTGTTCTCCTGGCACCAGTTCTCCATTCTTTTAATCTCCACCAAGTAGGCCTTCTCATCATTATCAGAGATCAGGCCCACCACAACAAGCACCAGTGCTGAGGGTGATGGAGGATGAGACATGTCCACCAACTTGGTGGAGGACCTTGGTGAAGTCTCCTCCTGCTCCAGTCATTATTCAAGGTAGGAACGTCAAAGTTGTCTAGTTCTACAAATACTGTATCTGGTTGTTCACCTGGGTGAAAACTTGGGATGGGATGTAAGCTTGAACTGCTTGTACAAGAAGGGACAAAGCCAACTTTATTTCCTATGGAAGGCTGGGATCATTTGGTATACTTGGGAACTAGCAGCTGTGCTCATTCTATGAATATATTGTGTTGTGCTATCTTTTACACTGCTGTGTGATGGGGCTACAAAGGACACTAAGAGACAAAACTAGAGCATTAGGAGGGCTGTCTCAGGCCTATGACTCTTCTCTATATGTACTTTTATCATAATTGTTTTTAATAATTAAAAACAATCATATCCACTAATCTGCTGATCAGATTAGTTCAAGATCCCAATCAGTCACAGACTTGTCTTGCCAAAATATTGTGCAACACTTTCAGTTATAATGTGTATGTTTCTGGGAATTAATATGGAATTTCAGAGCTCTGGTAATGTCCTTATTTCCCCATATTGCTAGTGTGAGACCACACACTCACCACATGACCAAGTCATGAAAAAGTCATCCAAGTCCATTGCTTCATAGGCAATAAATTATGTCTCCTGCAGGCATAAAGCGCACACACTCAATGAACTAAAAGTTCGAGGCTGCATAATGTTGTGTCATTTGTGTCATCTAGCTGTTAGTGGCTAATAAAATATACTCTTGGACTATGCCAAAGAAAGTCTCCTTGCTATTATTTCTGTGAACAGCATGAAAAATACAATTTCTATGCAAATGTTTGTATATTAGGTGTAGGTACTTAATAGTTAATAACGGTGATGGCTGTATGTTTCTTGACTGTAAGTAATCAGTCTATACCTCCTACTACCAACCTCCATTAATAAACTATTATAACATAATTATTAATTATTAATAAAAAAAAGTATATAAAATAATAGTGACAGTAATAAAAGGCTCAGGGTTCTTCAATAGTAGCTTGGATTCAGTTTTTAGAGACAGCAATCAGTAGTACTGCATAATAGAAAGGTAGTGAATGTTTTGAATGAGTTGATTTTTGTTAAGAATGATTTAAAAGAGCAGTATTTGTATGTGTGTGTGTGTGTGTATGTGTGTGTGTGTGTGTGTGTGTGTGTGTGTGTGTGTGTGTGTTTGTGTGAGCATGAGAGAGAGAGAGAGAGAGAGAGAGAGAGAGAGAGAGAGAGAGAGAGAGAGAGAACTCTGTGGACACACACTCTATCCTAAAGCTAAAACTAAGTGAATTACCATGTGAGATATGTGGCTCTGCCTGCTGGTATGTACATCAAGAGAACAATTAGGAGAAAATTACAATGAAGACTCCACTTATTGTGGATGGCCAGAGATAGAAGCTATAAAAATAGTCGTGGTGACAAAATAAGTTCCAAAGCTCAGTAATATATACAAAGATAAGAGAAAGATCAACATAATTCACAATAAATATACAGAAAATAATACTGGATATTGATAGAGAGGTTTCAAGTGCTTACAATGTTGTCTCCCAAAACAGGTAGGTAATCTTCTGTCACCAGGAACTGATCATTGCTGGATCACAGCAATGGAGAACAAAGAATAATAAAAAAAAAATATTAAAAGGAACCAGTGAATGCAGACAATAAAATGCGATAGAAATTTATGTTTGTGTCTGTGTTGGTGTGTGTAAAAGGTGTACTTATCAAAACGATGCATTGTTATGATCTACTGCTTACTTGGTAATAAGAGTTCTTCCTCAAATCTTTATTCCTTATAAATACAATAAAGCAACCATTTGTGTATAAAGCAAATATTTTGCAGTACATCATAAGGGTTCATCAAGATCCAAAAAAAAAAACCAGTATCTTATGTAGCTTATGTATCTGTTATGATTTTGGGGGAGAAAAAACAAAACAAAAACAAAACAAAACCCTCCAAAGCAAAAATACTCAAAAGTCACATGTGCTAGTCCCTTGAAATACAAGCTCAGCTGATTAAAAAGTTGGAATTAAGTATAAAACCTGCTAGGTTGGAATGAAAACCTGTACCCACATTAGCCCATTATTTTAAGTTGGACAACACACAAAAAATGAAGGGTCATTTGACAACATTCTATTGTAATATGTAACTAGGTATATAGTTTTTTTTTTTTTTTTTAATTGTACAGTATTTACTCATGAAAAAGTCCACTGGTTTATAAGCAGAGTCTGTAAATCAGTCTAGGCATGTAAATTTAAAGGTAAAAGTTTGTTAACACATGATGGTATTTCACAATTACTTATGAAGGTAGACAGTATTTTACACAGCAAAATTTGTTTAGGCTTACAGTTTGTTACAGTGAACATAACAGATTGGTTTGTATTACTATTTATGGTTTTGATGTTTTGGAAACATTTTCTAACCACTTTTCCATCTACATTTTTTTACTGTTACTATTTAACAGCATTGCACTGTAAATTACACAGACACTACACTTAAATTATCATCACCCTTAAAAGGAAAGATAATATTTAAAACAAATTCTGAGTTTGTCTGGAATGATGTGGCTCTCCAGGGGGTGTTTTTTAGTGGATTTAGCAACCAGGTTAACCCTTGTGCATCCTTATGGACATTTTTGTCTTTAAATTTTTTTTTAAAAAATAATTTTGTCTGTGTTAATGCAAGCAGCATACATTTAGCAAAAGGTGTGTATTTTTATTTGAATATTAATATTTCACCCTCATTTGCTTTCATAAATCTATTTCAAACTAGGTACACAAAATAGTTACACTCAGGACCTTAAGGACAAACATGTCCCCATTGAAACCCATTCAAATTGCAACATTTAATCCCCATGATGTTTAAGTATAATATCATGCATTCAGTGTTAATAGGCTTTTATTTTGTTGACAAGGTTTCAAAACAGATTAAAACAAACAAAAAGGCTTGAAATATTTCACTTTATGTGTAATGATTCTAGAATATATGAAAGTTCCACTTTTTTAATTAAATTATGGAAAAAATTTACTTTTCCACGATATTCACATTTTTTGAGATGCACCTGTACATGCTTTTCCTTTTTTTTGTGATTCTGCTGTATTATAGAGCACTGCAGACCAACTGAATAAATGATGCAGATATAATTGTGTGGGTGTGTGTGCTTGTATGGATATCAGAGTTGTGGTTTGTATGTGTGTACTGAAAATTTAATGTGTGTGTGAACAGTTTGAAAGAAAGAAATTATATTGTACTGGAAATCCCACCCCATGTACACGAGTCAAAGAAGGTTACTGAGCTTTGAAGTTTTTTTCATTATGTAAAGAAATCAGCATTTAAAGGTTTAAATTTCTTAATGAATGTTTGTTAGTTATGATTAGAACTGATGCTGTGAAAAGTGGAAAGTGAGTGACGTCAGTGAAAATGGAAAGAAATATGAATATATAATATTTTTATGACAGTTTATGGACATGGACATTTTGTCCTCTATGGACCCATGTGTAACTTTTTTTAATTGGTGCACAAGAGTTAAGGATGAGCTGGCTATTAAAGAAAAATTTGACTCCCTCAACTCACTTATCTTTTTCACCGCAAAACTAGATAACTGCCTTTGTGAATGGAATCCTGGGAGGAGCCCATGCAGTTGGGTTGGGCCAAGCTTGCCCCAGCAGAACACCACCGGAGAGTGAAAGCAGGTGAGTGTATTTACTGTGGTTAGCTTGGTCATTTCCTTGCCACTTACCAACTTCAGCCAAAAGATGGGGACTGAAGAGGAGGTAGTTGGCTCACCAGTAGCCCCTCACCTACTGGTGAGCCAACTACCTCCTCTTCAGTGCCTCTCTCCATCCAAGCCACTCTGTGTCTTAATCAACACTCCCTTCAGCTAAACTTAATCTTCTCTCCATTTTCTCCTTTGGTATTGGAACATTTGTGGTTAATGCGATATAACCCACACACTGGTCAGCAGAGAAACTAGTAAACTGTAGCTCTTTCTGTCATTTCTCCTGCCTGTGGTTTGCCCTTCCTCCTATACAGGCCGCTGAAGCTTCACCTGTTCTGGGCCCCCCTGATCTGTTTGTTGTTCCCACAGAGTACCATGACCTGGGAGAGGTCTTCAGCAAAGACCGGACCCTCTCCCTGCCAGGACACTGTCCATATGAGAAGTAAATCAATGATTCCTTTGCCGCCAGCATAATCAGGCCCTCCTCTTCCCCCCTGGGTACCAGTTTCTTTTGTGGCCAAGAAAGACTGCACTCTCCATCCCTGTATTGATTACAGTGGCTTGAACACCATATCCATCAAGAATAAATACCCCTTACCACTTATCAACTTGACCTTCAAACCACTTCATGGCAACCATCTTCACCAAGTTGGACCCAAGGAATGCAAACCACTTGGTCTGAATAAGAGAAGGCAATGAGTGGAATGTATATCAGGTATAGATTTTTACACACCCCTTGGCCACTTTGAGTATCGCCCATGCCCTTCGGCCTCATCAATGCCACAGTAGTAGTCCAGGCTCTTGTGAACAACGTCCTCAGGGACTTTCTCAACTGCTTCATCTTTGTTTACATAGTTGACATCCTCATCTTCTCTCACACCCTTGTTGAACAGACCATCCATGTCTGTCAGGTTTTTCAATGGCTAATTGAGAACAGATTGTTCATCAAAGTGGACAGTAAATTCCTTTCATGTAAATTCAAAAGATGCTCCCTTGAGCCCTGATATTATCTTCCCTCCTTCCTGCATGGTGGGAGCATTTACATGGGAGATTGAGGCAGTAGTCAAGAACCTGACCCAGGTAATGGACCCCATGGCCATTTGTTTTTCCCATTTCTTTGTCCTCCAGTGGGGTCACTCATCTCAGGTTACCTGCCACCCTGGATACAGTCATACCCTAGACCTGCTGAAATAAAACTTCTGGTGGCCAACTTTAGATGCAGACACCCGGGCCTTTGTCTCTGCCTGCTCAGTGTGTGCCCATGGGAAACCCTCTAACCACCCACCTGTGAGCCTGCTTTGTCCTCTGCCTGAGGACATCGTCTCTGATCACGGACTCCAGGACATTGTCTATGATCATGGACCCCAGTTCATCTCTCAGGTATGGAAAGCCTTCTGTCACACTCTTTGCACTTCTGTTAGTTTTTCCTCTGGTTTCCACCCCCAGATTAATGGTCATGTGGAGCGGACCAGGATCTGGAAGCAGCACTTTGGTGTGTCAGCTTGCCTGGATAGAGTACACTCACAACCCCCTTTGTAGTGCAGCTACAGGCATGCCTACTTTTGTGTTCTCTCTGGGTAATCTGCCTCTCTGTTTCCCATCCAGGAGAAAAACATCGCTTTCACATGCTTTCAAGCTTACATCCATCATTACCGCTAGATTTGGAGGGATGCCCGCTCTGCTCTACTCAGCTGACCACAACTCGCGTCTTGCTGACTGGCATCAGTCTCCAGCACCCAATAACCAATCATGTCAGAAGGTTTGGCTTTCCTTGAATGACATCTCATTGAAGACCAACTCTAAGAATCTCTCTCCTCTGTACCTGGGTCCTTAAGTAATTGAGAGCATCATCAACCCCTCTGTCTTGAAACTCAAACTGCCTAGGTCCATGAGGATCTACCATTCTTTTCATGTCTTTCAACTAACACTGGCCCATGACAGACCACTGTGCCCTCCACTTGCCTGAGTCATGGATAATCACCCTGCCTACACTGTCAGGTGGCTTCTGGACATGTGCCATTGTGCAATATCTGAATGACTAGGAAGTATATGGACTGGAGGAACAGGCTTGGGTGCCCCATTCCTTCATCCTGGACCCCTCTCTCATCTCGGTTTCCACTGGGGCCACCCTGACAAGCCTGGAACGTCATCTGGAAGCTCCTGTTAAGTCCAGGGGGGGGGGGGGGGGGACTGTCATGTTCTCAGCCTCCATTTTTTCCCTCTTCCTTGTGTTTCTCTGTTTCCCCACTTAATTGTGCTTCCTGTTTTTGCCTCTCCCTCTCTTCCTGTTTGTGTGTGCTCGTGTCTGTCCCTGGGCATGGTGCTCCACTCTGCTCCCCTTACTGATTAAATCGGCAAATGCACCTGCTCCTAATAATCTCATCAGCCTGCAGCACTTAAATACCCCTGTTCCTCAGTCATGTGTTGCCAGGTTGTTCCGTCTACCTGTGTGGTACTGATCATAAGGCCTCGTGTTTTTTGGCTCTGCTTTTTGCTTCCTCATGCTTTTACTGTGTAACCCTGTTTCTCCTGTGCTCGAAGTCCATGTCATATCCTGCCTGCCTGCACTCCACTATACCCGGTATTGCTTCTCCTCTTTGTCTCTCCTCTGACTCTCATGCTGCTGACCTGAGTTTGAATCCAGGCGTTGATAAAAATAGCCACACTTCCTTCATTGTCAATCCTCCACCATCTCAACCTTTATTTTTCCTTCAATATAACCTATTTAACTATTTCTCTCTCTGGGTCTATGTTCTGTTTTTGGATCCAAAACAATTGTAGGCTATAACACTGACTGACAGAAACACAGTTAATTTTTTCCCCAGATCAAAACCCTAACACAAAAATGTATCCAACATGTGTTTTTTTTGTATCTCTATTGTTGATGTTCATTAGATAAACCTGCCGCAAAGATAACAAACAAAGGTATATTACCTTTTTACTAGCAATGTAATGACATTTTCCTCCCATTTCTGCTTCACATTAGTGCCAATATTCTATTTCCTTCGCTCTCAAAGCTGCAACCTGCAGTCTGTCACATACTCCTCACTCCCTTAAGGGACTTCTGGACGTGCATGTTGCTCAAGCTATATGACTTAGCAGTGCACTTAAACGCCGTTGTGGTGTGTGTATTATATTTAGAAGGCACACGCATATGTATGTGTGCCTGTGTGTCTTTATACCAGCATGTAACAAGAGCTGAACAGATCTCAGGGGTGGGATACACTTCATTGCCACAATTCCCCCATTTTGTCCTCAGACCCTCATTACACTCGAGTAAGAGCTCTTTCTTACCTCCTTGTGTGTAAAGGGACTAATATGTCCACAGCAAAGGAGCCTCAGTGGCTGAAGCCTAGACCTCTGAATTGCAGCTCTGTTTGGTTTGGGAACTTTCCCTCCACTAAAGGGATCTCCATATCTATGCTGAACTCTCACGCTCTCTGTTGTTCCTTAGCTTTCAGTTCCCTCAGTACTAGCTGTGATGGAATATTTAGTAGGCAATTTTTAAATCAGTTTACCTAAAGCAATATGTACTGCACAGTTTTATATACAATGCATTGTAGCCATTTAAAGAATTACAACTATACAGTATGCAGCTATACAGTTGATGTGTGATTTCTCCACAACCCCTAATTTATGCTATTTTATTTTTATGCAGTGCAATCATTTTTGGAATGCTATATAATTAAACAATTCTAAGGCCTCATATCTATGCCTACATGAAAACATCATTTTATACTACATTGAAAAACAATGTGAAATAATTAATCTCTTACATATTTGAGTGTAATTTCGAGATAAAGTCTAAAGGATACTAAAATGGGATAAAAAAAAAGTTTAATTATTAAAAATATTTAATTATTTAAGTTTTTGAAGTAGTCCAAGTTTAAAGCTTTATTTTATTTTCCCTAAGTAGAATGGGCATTGTGAGACATGCAATATATATAGTCAAAGCAACTGAATATCCAGCTGTACAAAGACTAACTTGTGACTACCAGTGTCCTACATAAAATATTTCACAAAAATCTGTTTAGTCTCTGCCCAACACAAAAGTGTAATTTATTACATTTTGGTCAAAATGGTCAAAATAGGCAATTCAGCATTTATTAGTGAATGCAAGGTATCATTTTACACTCCCCTTGCTCATTTTCCAGAATAGTTGGTACCAATATTGAAGGCCTTTCATTTAGTGCCTCTAAGATCAACCTGTTTAGCAAGAATTACTTTTTATATTAATATTAATATTAATATTCCTTATAGTTCTGTTCTCACTGTTGAAACGATGATTATTTGTTTGATTAATAGAGCTCCCTGTGCAATCTCATCCCACCCTGTAGTTCCTCTGTGTGACAATCTGCCATTTAGGAAAATAATATAATATAACCTGTTCTATCTCTTCCAACAAAAATAATTTCAGTGAATTATTGATTCTGCCATTAATAACTATTGTCTATCTGTGTCTTTTTATGCTGTTTCAGTCAAATACTTACAACTTATTTGTTAAATGTATTTTTTAATGAAGGCTTTTGGGAAATGCTTACAAAGCAGGCTTGCAGTATACTGTACAGGCTTATATTTACATTTACATTTATTCATATAGCAGATGCTTTTATCCAAAGCGACTTACAAATGAGAAAAATACAAGCAAATATAAGTAAGTTGTTAGTTATTTACTTATTTACTTGTAAAGTAATTTATTATAAGTTATTCACTGATTAAGCTTCAGTGTAGAGATTTCTTTTTCTTTCTGGAATGTAGTGGGTAATAGTCAAAAGTCTTAATTGGAAAGTCTCTGGTGCAAAAATTACAAGCATACATAGGTTTTTCTTTGACTTATGAAACGTATAAAGAGTTTAATTTTTAAAGTACAATAACGCTTTGTTGCTTTTTATTCCCCACCTCTATTTTTTTTTTGTTAATATGCTATTATAACCTTGATACTCTGTGTTGCTATGCTAACTATCACTACACTGCCTAGAATCAATTAATCAATGAACGATCTTACACAAAATGTGGTTAGGCAACATTCCATACATTTCCTATTTTGCTATCAGATTAATTCTTTTTGTTGTTAATTCCTAACATTTATTTTACATTAACTGCAATAAATGAACATTACTTATCTCATAAGGCTGTGCTTTTTTGGTGGTAGGCTAAGATATTGGCTACAGCAGAAGCACTGGCAAACAGTTTTAATGGCATGAGGTTTTGAGAGTCTGAGCTGATTCTTCTTTATAAGCTGATTTATGATTTATATGCATGAACTATATTTTCTGGAAATAGACATAGCCGATGACTCTGAATGTTGAATGTGTAAAGCTCTTTGTCTCTTTTCTTCTCTGTCTGAAATACAGAATACATTCTTTAAAAATATGGATTTTAGCTTACAAACCAGTGATCTTTGTCTGCCTTTACTATTTTTATTTTAATTATTATTAAAATGATTTTAATAAGCCTTTAACATGCTGATGCTGATAGGCAAAATGACATTTTCCGGGGCTTCTGGATATGATTTTGGCAAGGTCTATCTACTTTTCTTCAGAAAATATTGAGACTAGTTTCTCAGGCTGTAAGCAGACAAATTTAAGGATTTCATTCAATTTGGAATCATCAGACAAAAATGGCAAGCAGATTTACATTTACATTTATTCATTTAGCAGACGCTTTTAAGCCGACTTACAAATGAGGAAGTACAAGCAAAGGGTTATATCAAGCTGAGAACAGTACAAGTAGTGCTACAATACAAGATTTTTAATTGAGTTCTAGATAAGCAGAGTGTGCAGAGTAGAGGGGTACGAGCCAGTGTAAGTGTAGATTTTATTTTAATTTTATTTTTTTATTAATATAAGGAAGGGGGGAAGGGCAAGTTAGGAGTTAGTTAAGTGATCACGGAAGACGTGGGATAGTGAAGATAGTGATAGATTCTACTGTCCGGATTGAGGTTGGAAGTTCATTCCACCATTCCGACCATCCATGTGTAATACGTGGCTTTTCATTATCACTGCATATTCTACAACCCCAATTCCAAAAAAAGTTGGGACACTAAAGTTGTGTAAAATGTAAAAAAATAAAAATAAAAAATTGTCAATAAAAATAGAATGCAATGATTTGCAAATTGTCACGAGTTCTCCTTTAAGCAGCGCGCTGTGGAGCATTTGAGCGCGCGTGCACGAGCAGGTGTGCACCTGCTTTTCCCTTGTGGACAATCGTGACATTTCGACACGTGCATTTGTTTATGTTTCTGTTATGTCTCCTCCCCGTTCTGTCATTGGCTATTGTTTCACGTGTGTCCGAATTGCCTCAGCCGTCAGCTATTACGACGCTGAGTATGTTTGTATAAATACCGCGCGCCTCCCAGCACACAGCGCGGAATATTGAGTGAGTTATAGTATCTTAGTTTAGAGTCATTACGGTAGATAACCATA
Organism: Ictalurus punctatus; assembly: GCF_001660625.3. NCBI lineage: Eukaryota > Metazoa > Chordata > Actinopteri > Siluriformes > Ictaluridae > Ictalurus > Ictalurus punctatus. The sequence goes on along the minus strand of NC_030424.2, from coordinate 9,613,336 downwards.
ACCATAACCATAGTCATAGTTCATGTCATGTTTCATGGTTCATGTTTAGGTTCGTTAGTTTAGTTCACGCTGGTTTCTCCGCTACCAGTCCCGCGCTATAGTTCATGTTTCTTGTTTTGTTTCTCGACCCTGTATTTCCGTGACCGTGACCTTGATTCCTGCCTTGCCCCTTTATGCCTGTTTGCCGATCACCTGAACTTTGCATGTTACTGGATTACGTTTGTGGATCACGTTTTGGATTTGTCTGCCTGTCTCTCTCTTAAATAAACCTGTTCATACTGCGATTGCATCCTACCTTATCTCCGTTACGTCACGATACGTGACACAAATGTCATAAACCCATGTGTTATTCACAACGGAACATAGAAAACATATCAAATGTTTAAACTGAGTAAATGTACCATAAGAAAAAAAAATAAGGTGATTTTGAATTTGTCGGGTTAGGGTTAATCTCAAAAAAAGTTGGGACGGGCAAAAAAATGCTGGAAAAGTAAGAGTTATTAAAAAGAAACATCTGGAGGATAATTGGCAACAGGTCTGTAACTAATTGGGGATAAAAAGAGAGAAGCAGAGTCTTACAGAAGTAAATATGGTCAGAGGTTCACCAATCTGCGAAAAACTGCGTTTACAATTTGTGGAACAATTTCAGAATAATGTTCCTCAACGTAAAATTGCAAAGTCTACGAATTCATTTTGGTATTGGGGTTGTAGTTCATATCAAGGTGTAGGTTTGTGTCACGAGTTCCCCTTTAAGCAGCGCGCTGTGGAGCATGTGAGCGCGCGTGCACGAGCAGGTGCGCGAGCACTTGCTTTTCCCTTGTGGACAATCGTGACATTTCGACACATGCATTTGTTTATGTTTCTGTTATGTCTCCTCCCGGCCTGTCATTGGTTGTTGTTTCATGTGTGTCTGAATTGCCCTCAGCCGTCAGTCATTACGAGGCTGATAAGGTTTGTATGTATACCGCGCGCCTCCCAGCACACAACGCGGAATATTAAGTTATAGTAAATTAGTTTAGAGTCCTTACTATATATAACCACAGTCACAGTTCATAGTTTCATGTTTCGATTCATAGTCATAGTCATAGTCATAGTTCATGTCATGTTTAGGTTCGTTTGTTAAGTTCACGCTGGTTTCTCCGCTACCAGTCCCTCGCTGTTTGTGTTTCATGTTTGGTATATCGACCCTGTTTTCCGTGACCACGATCTTGATTCCTGCCTCACCCCTTTATGTCTGTTTGCCGATCGCCTAACCTGCCTGTCTCTCTCCTAAATAAAACCTGTTCATACTGCATTTGCATCCTACCTTATCTCCATTATGTCACGAAACGTGACAGTTTGGTCTCACCATGGTTAAACTGTTGCTGTGATTCCTGAAAGAAATAAATTTTAATACCATTTTAGGCAATATACATGTTCATTTTCTTATATAGGGGAAAGCACACATTTATATTCTACTATTCTAACTATTAAATTTCCTGTGGAGAACAGACCTTACTAAGTTGGAAGACATAATATTATGGATCATAAAAAGTAGCTGATGTATCATTATTTTTGCTGTTGATGTTAGGTCAGTCTCAGGAGAAGGAGTAAGATGAGAATGTGTAAAATATGAGTCAGAGTTTGTCAGCTTGAGTGTTTTCACAGCTGCCTTCTGGGAAACCGATCCACACAATTCCACAAGATTGCATAAACTCCACTGAGTGATTTAGGAATAAAAATATTAATAAATAAAGTATAATAATAATAAAAAAATCTTATCTGTATTGGTTAGCTTCTGCAGCTAAGAAACTGAAAAAAGCTACAAAATGTACAGATGTTCGTTAGTTTAGATAATGATAACTGTGGTTGCTGCACTTATCACATTTAAAATAAATATCAAGATCCCTCATAAAGTATAATATGAATATATACACACACACACACGCACACGCACACACACACATATATGTATATATATATGCATACAATGTACATACCCCTTGTAGAATATGCAAAATGTTAATTAAAAAAAAGGATGATAGAAATTGCCTTTTGTTTTTTATTTAGCACCGCACTGAATAAGCTATTTCACATGATAAATTTTGTGTTTATATATATATATATATATATATATGTGTGTGTGTGTGTGTGTGTGTGTGTGTGTGTGTGTGTGTGTATATATATATATATATATATATATATATATATATATATATATAGTCCACAAAATATGAATTTAATATCAATATAAATGTTTATATATGTATAAATAAATGTTTATATATAGTTCACAAAACACAATAATAACAGAATTTTCACAAATGAACCAGTTCAAAATATGTTTACATATGCTTGAATCTTAATACTGTCACGAAACTGGGGTTAGGATGGATGCAAATGCAAATAAAAGCTTTATTGAAGGGAGGCAAGCAGACAAATCCAAAACGTGAAACACAGGTGTGGAAAAATAGGAAAGGGTCAGGCGATTGGCAAGTGGGCATAAACGAGACAGTTCTTCTGGAGAGTTTGACTATCACACTTACTTCTTATATTTTCAGTAAAATCCAGCAGCCTTCATTATGTTTTTTGTCTGAAAAGTGGTCTCTTATGTAATATGCTGCTGTCTTTACTGACATACAAACATTTTTGTGCTAGAAAACTAATGTTTGGGAAAACATTTCTATTTTGCGTTCTTTTATAATTTTCAATGCACATTATACTACTGACAACAACTTGAGTGAAAAGTAGAATCTTTGAAATATTTACATGAATTTCTGAATTTTTTTGTACTTTTTGCTTTAATGACACTCGGCACTTGAGCTGGCATGGACCCGACTAGGCAACCTTATGATCCATTTTAGGTCAAATCCATTGGCGTGTCATCTGAAAACATATTCAACAGAAGAGATTATGCAAGGGGACCTTTTGTAGCAGTTAACATGGTCAGTATATATAGGTGATTTTTTCAGTATGGGTGATCAAAGAGTAAAGAGCAGTGCACCAAAGACTGATGACCCAGCACTAGACAGCTACAAGTTCTACTATTCTCACCCCTTTCTAGACTCTGTACATTCATTTCCAACAATGACATGCAGTATGTTTATTGAACTGTATTGCTCTCTGTTTTACTGCACATAAATCTTCCTGTTAGCTTGGCATGCTACTTATGATTTCTTGAGTCTTTTCTGTACTAGGCAGTCACTTGAAGGAAATATAAAAAAGGTTCAACAAAGCTGACTGTTGCTTTTGGCAGCCTGCAGATCCTCTGTGATGCAGAGCAGCAGTGGAGTGTTACAGGAGACCAGAGCTATTTATTTTTACTGGCAATGTGGCTTAAAGCTACATTGGAGGTGGCGTGCTGTTCAGGACTATATATCTTACCCCCTAGCAGCCTGTAAGTGAGGAGAAGAAGGAGTTAGAGGGAAGAGATGGAAGAAGAGAGGGGGATTGAGAAGGGAAAAGGGACCTTCACTACTGAGGAGTCAGCCAAAGTGCAAAGCTGCTTTAATGGCTTCCCCTCTGCTGCATGTTTTTAGCTCAGAGAACTGCAGTAGACACTCTGTCTCCTGCCCTTGCAACGCTAAATTCGTGTGATGGTGTGTAAAATGTAAAAGGCAAACATGCATGCATTTGTGCATATTGTGCATATGCCTTTGCCCTAGTGCCCCATTGTGACCTGTGGTGTCATTAGCCAGACTGGGCCACCAGTAGTTATTTGCCACCACTGATGCTGGAATACAGCATTAATTAGTTTATTCTAATATAAACAAATTAGGACTGTATGGTGGTGCAGTGCGTAGCATTAATCCAGGGTCTGATTTGAGCCTCATCTTACGTAACCATCTATGCTGAGTTTTGCTTGTTCTCCCCATGATCATGTGTGTTTCTCCTAGGTGGTCCGTTTTCCTCCCACTGTCCAAATACATGCAGAAAAGCAAATAGGATTAATATATATATATACACACATGTATGTGTGTGTGTGTGTGTGTGTGTGTGTGTGTGGAATTTTTGTTAAATATTTCAAAATATACTTTAAATACATTTTAGGTCCATTACATTTCAGAAATGCCACAAGCCTCCTGATTATTTTTATTCATTTATTTATTTTTTAATGTAACCTACAGTGCCCTCTTCTAATATCGGCACCCTTGGTAAATATGAGCAAAGAAGGCTTGGAAAGATTGTCTTCATTGTTTAACCTTTTGATCTTTTGTTCAAGAAATCCACAAAAATACTCTGCTATCATGGAATTCACAAATTCAAACACAGCACAGGTTTATAAAAAAAAAGCTTTGGTAAATATAGGTGTGCAACAATTATTGGCAGCCTTTTTAGTCAATACTTTGTGCTACCTCCCTTTGTCAAGATTTGTGAACAGCTCTGATTCTTCTCCTATAATGCCTGATGAGTTTGGAGAATACATGGCAAGGGATCTGAGACCGTTCCTCCATACAGAATCTCTCCAGATCCTTCAGATATCGAGGTCCACGCTGGTAGACTCTCCTCTTAAATTCACCAAACAGGTTTTCTATGGGTTTCAAGTCATGGGACTGGGATGGCCATGGTAGGACCATGATTTTGCAGTCAGTATAAACCATTTTTGTGTTGATTTTAATATATGCTTTGGATCATTGTCCTGCTGGAATATCCAACCCATTTTAAGCTTTCTGGCAGGGGCAGTCAGGTTTTCAGCCCCAAAACATCATATTTAACTGTGGGCATGAGGTACTTTTCCTCTCTGTGTGCACCAAAAACACAGCAGGTGTTTACTGCCAAAAAGCTCTATTCCATAGAACCCGATCCCATTTGAAGTTCCAGTAGTGTCTGGCAAACTGAAGACGCTTGAGTTGTTTTTGGATGAAAGTGGAGGCTTTTTTCTTGAAACTCTTCCAAACAATTTGAGATGTAGATGAATTCGGATTGTAGTTTTGGAGACTTTCTGACCCCAAGACGCAACTAACTTCTGGAATTCTCCAGCTGTGATCCTTGGAGATTTTTGGGGCACTCAAACCATCCTCTTCACAGTGTGTTGAGACAATATAGACACATGTCCTCATCCAGTTTGATTCATAACATTTCCAGTTGACTGGAACTTCTTAATTATTGCCCTGATGGTGGAAATGGGCATTTTCAGTGCTTTTGCTATTTTGTTATTGCCACTTCCCATTTTATGAAGCTCAACAATCTTTTGCCACACATCACATCACATCCTTGGTCTTACCCATTGTTTTTTGATAAACCTGTTTGTGTTTGCAGTTGATTGATATCCATGAGAGCAGAGTATTTTTGTGATTTTTTTTAAACAAAAGGTCAAAAGGTTAAACAATAAAGACAATTTTTCACAGACCTCTTTACTCATAGTTACCAAAGGTGCCAATATTAGTGGAGGGCACTGTATATAGTCATTTGTATTCATTCTCTCACTAACATAGCTTAGCTTGCTCATTCTGGATTGCACTCAAATGATAATTCAGAGTGATAATCAAGTTAAGTTAAGTCATGTTAGCAATATAAGATTTTAACATTTTACTGTTCATCCATGGCTGCAAAAAATTATATTTCAAGTTTGACATTGATGGGTGAAATAAAATGTGCATATCAATGGGTAATGTGGAATGTTAATGATAGTGTACAAAAATTTCACTGTTAATGTTAAAACCAAGTAAATAACATTCAGTATGTAAAATCTAATACTGATCTGAAAATGTATTACATTTGACAATTAGTTCTACTTATATATTATTATACATTATATGCATTATAATTATAATTATATATGAATATATACATATGTTGATGGTCTACGAGGATCAATCAGAATATGCTAGGGGTCCACAGCTGAAAAAAGGTTCAGAACCACTGGGCTAGGTGTGAATGTGTACAGTATGTGCACAATGCCCTGAGATGGACTCTGGCGATTGTATTCAGGCTTCAAAATTCATAAAAGTTGTGTTCATTTGTGAAGATTATCTTAATGAATGAAACATGTAAGAATCATAAACTTTTGTTGGTCACAGAGGTTATTTTCTGCAATAATCCGAAAGCCAAAGTCCTATTGGCTTTTTGTCAAGGGAACCAGGTTGATGCTAACTTCTGGGGTGCCTTACAAAAATACCTCATCCCTACAGGATTGACGACTTCCACATTAGTGCTGGACACTTAAGAAGGGGGCACACACCCCTCTCTCTCTTAATGCGGAGATAAAGTCCATCGCTACAGCGGGCAATTATTACATTTATGATGGCAAAGATGCAAACATGCATGTAACACCAGTCCCATTCACAAAGTGCAAGATTTTCTCTGGATAAAATTATGTTGTGCGAAAACAGATTTTGGTTATGTCAAGATCACGAGAAAATTAAGTCGAGATCACGAGAAAACAACTTGTTGTTATGTCGAGATCACAAGAAAATTAAGTCGTGATCATGAGAAAACAACAAAGAAATAAATATATACATGACCGCTTAGGGCATCCGTAGTGTGATGATGGATCAGTAATGATCACTGGAGTTGTTTTGTAGCTGTTCCAAGAACCCTTGTGAAGTTTTATAGCATCAGAGATTCTGTTAAGTACCAGGATATTTTAACACAAAAAAGGTTGCCTCAGCCAGACAACATCAAAGGGCTATTGTAGGACAAAGTACTTGGCTGACCCTTTACTGTATGTCAAGGTAGGTCTTCGTTAAACACCAGTTATTATTGTATATGGAGCAGGCAGTTATTGGACTCAGTTTAAATGTGCAGGAAATTCACAGCAACAATGCTGCAACACTGAGTCAACAAATTGAATCACTCCCAAGTGCATGAGCACTATCTAAAACTTGTAGCATCCGCTGAGTGACCTCATGTAGCAACTGCTACCAGATGCTACTGAAAAGAAAAGAAAAGACTTATGAACCTGAATGTGAAGCTGGAGCAGCAATATGCACCTTTGGTTTGAAATCAGAAGAATACATTTATAATTACAGTATGAAGACGGGCACCAGATTCATAATATTTATTGTGAGATAGAGAAACAGAGTGGAGATGAGGCCCCAAAGATCTGAAAAACTGAAGAACTCACAGACAGATAACAAATTAAAGGGAAACAATGTGTGTTATTAGGGGGAGGCATTTTTCTGGCAAAGTTTGGGTTCACTTGTGCCCTTATGATGAAATATTTTTATCGTGATGTACGTGTTTTTTTCCAGGATGGCAATGTCACACATCCATAGGACAGGAAGGGCCACTGAATGATTTGATGAATAATAAAATGATTAAAATAATATACTGTGGCCTTCATAGTCACCAGATCTCAACCCAGCTGAACACCTATTAGAGATTTTATGGCATTCTTTACCATCATCATTAAAACAATTTAGGGGATATCTTTTGGAAGAATTGTATTCATCCCTCTAGGATAATTTCACAGACTTGTAGAATCTATGCCAAGGTGCATTGAACCTGTTCTGGTGGCTCATAATACTAAAACATTTTAGGAAAACAAGTTATGTTGGTTTTTGCGTAAATTTTTCACCTGCCTGTGTTTTAAAATAAATGATCTTATGGACGCTTCAGTTTTGGCAGACGGAGGTTTGATTGACCTATTATTATTACATTATAACCTATTGGGTTTCTGTCTGTTGCCAGATTCTTTACTTCACTAAATCTAAAATATATTTTCATTTGGAAAACTAAACATCTGTGTTCATGTACACATTCATTAGAGTAATGAAAGGAGTCTCATTAATTCCACATCACATTCCATAATTGTAGTGGGGTAATTTGTATTTTTCATTTCTCAGACTCTGACAATAAAAGTAATAGTCCTGCTTGTGGCACCATTATAGCTGGCAAGACCTTTTTCTGCTTTTGTTACTTGTCAGAACAGCCTGGTGGCTTTTTCCCCAGGCAGATGTACTATCCCAAATGGATGGATGAATTTTGCATCAGTGCCTGTGGTTTTGGCCCTTGGAATTAATTTGTAGAGTGTGACTTAGTAATCCAGGAAACACTCCCAAACACAGGAACCCATAGTACAAATAAGGCCTTTGGTGGAAGCTGTTCTACAATGGAATGCACCTCAATGACTAGATCCAGTGACATTGCACAATTCCAAAATTCTAACTTTTCTTCAGTGACAGAGACAGAGGGAAGTCTAGGTGGCCATTACAACTTGTTCTAGGAAATCTGTGCTGCTGCTATCTGAGCATCCCCTTTCTCCAGGTCCTAAAAGGATAACAATGCTCATACCAGTAGCATGAATCTGCCAATAATCTCCAAACACCTTTCAAGTTAGTCCTAATGTGTTTTGTTTCCTAATGACATTGTGGCATATGTTATTCAGGTGATTCTCACCACCCAGTTAGGAGGGATAAAATAGTACATTAGTAACATTTGGAAGTACTGTTTGGTTCTGTAAACCCTGGAAAACCAAAAGGGTTCCTTCTAATTCAGAACCAACGCTAATAAGAACTTGGTGAGATGGTTCCATGAAAGATGACTGTGTGATATGATGTATGAGGTAATTATTGCATATATGGTGTCATACTTCATTCATACTTTGTTGGAAAGACTTGGCAAGAAGATATTTGGGTGATTCTCACCAGCTCTGTCAGTTATCAGTTATATTGTAGTACCACAGTAAAATATCTAGTGTCTGGCAGCATGGGTTTTTGTGGCTATGAAAAGCTTATACAGCTTATAGCTAACAACCACTTACAGGTATTTATTTCTCAAAACATGCACATTTATCAGCTAATGCAATAATACTCTTAAACTTATGTCTAGAAATAGATTTAATGTTCTTATATTTATTTTGTAATAATAAGAAATATTACATAAATTAGTCTATTCAAGATGTTTTTACTTGATAGTTGTTCTTCAGTGTAGTTAAGATTGGACAGTAGTTTTGCTCTCACAGTCTCAGCAAGAAATGGAGATGCAGCTGCACTTTTATGTTTAGTTAGATGGTTCTTAGGGTCTGAATGAGATCTGCGATGTGCACTCCAAGAAAATTGGAACCTCTGTCTCTATAATAATGCTGTTGATGTGCAGTGGGGACTCTAAGTTCTTTTGAGCTTAAAAATCATCTTCTTTATACCCTCATAAAGCAACAAATGTTGTTTCTACACCAATTCACAATCTGACAATCTGCTCAGCCTTCTATCTGTATTATGACTCATCGTTGCTGCTAATTAAGACCAAACCTGTAACGTCATCAGCAAACTTTATCTGATTTGAGTTGTTTGGAGCATAGTCATAAGCAGTGGTGGCAACATGTGAGCGGTATTTCTGGTACATGTATTTGGAACAAAATTGCATATTATCATTTGTTTTTGATAAGTGTGGAAGAAATCATTATGTAATCTGCGTTATGCGGTTTGTGTTTTTGTTTAGTTGTCAGTAAGGAAACGAGGAGGTAACAGATTTGCTGACTGGTTAGATGCAAATATAATGTGTGGTTATGAGTGAGCAGAGTGAAGAGCAGCGGACTGACCACCCAGCTCTGGAGGTCTCCAGTGCTCAGTTTGATGTTGCTAACACTAACTAAGTGTATGATCCATTTGCAGAGGGATGTGTTCTGAATACTGTTCTGAATACTGTTCTGAATACTGTTCTGGGCGGCTGTGGCTCAGGTGGTAGAGCGGGTTGTCCACTAATCGTAGGGTTGGCAGTTCAATTCCCGACCCACATGACTCCACATGCCGAAGTGTCCTTGGGCAAGACACTGAACCCCAAGTTGCTCCCAATGGCGAGTTAGCGCCTTGCATGGCAGTTCTGCTACCATTGGTGTGTGAGTGTGTGTGTGTGTGTGTGAGTGGGTGAATATGACACAGTGTAAAGCGCTTTGGATAAAAGAGCTATATAAGTGCAGACCACACTGTTCATATCACAATCAATAAAGATACAAATTATACAAGGAATTTAATAAGCATCAGAGATGTATTAATATATTATAATATTCACAACTGAACTGCTTGTATGAGCTACTAGAACAGAAGGTGGAATTTCTCAGAATATGAGTGAGCAAAAAATAGTGCAGTAGAAGAGATCTTAGATGGTTCTGACTGCCATAGAAGTCCAATTCTTTCTTGCAGTAGAAGAGTATTTATTATGCAAATATGTGTTCAACTGTATGTACTCTTACATTTTGTCTCATCTCATAGGTTTCTGATGTTTTTGGTTTATCGTTGGTATCTAACCTGCTAGATAACAGCTATAGTGGTGACTCCAGAGGGTGGTATGATCAGCTGAGCACACCATCCAAACTGAGGTCACTGGCCTGCAATCTATCTACATTAAGCTGTGCTGAACCAAGGCCAGAAAGATAGCGAAGGATAACAGCCATCCTAACAATGGACTCTTCTCTCTGTGTAGTCTCCTTGAAGGCCAACACAGTGAGGCAGGCCATTCAGGCCCTCAACCAGAACAACATCTAGGATTATTTATACATTCACATATAAATGCATACCTTGGATTTTTTTGCACAACACCCACACAGCCAACATTTCTGCCAATACACATGGAATATCCTGTATTTAAAAATATTTATATCACATTGTTAGCTTTTACACTGCAACTACGTCGATTTTGCAACGCATTGTACTGCACATACAACTGCACATATCTGCACTTTGTACTACATACAGTTCATACATTTTTGCTGTCTATATTCTATATTGAATATGTATTCTGTATATTTCATATTTTTCGTTTTCTATTTCTATGCAAGTAAATTCTGTTTTTAAGTAAATTCTGTTTTATGTCACCGGACAGTCGTGAAAAGCATTTCACTGCAAGTCATACTGTGTATGGTTATGTGACCAATAAAATTTGATTTGATCCGTAGAGATCTGTTTCTTTTTAGGTAGATTGGTTGATAAATACGTATAGACTCTTTTAACTATAAAATTATTGCAGCAGTCATGTCTTTTATAGTCTGTCTGTTTGTGAGCTATCTAACATTATCTTATATATAAATAACAAGGTCTATTTTATTAACAAGGTCTTATTTAGTTTGATTGTCCCTGTCTTTACATGAATCTAATGACAAGATCAAAAGAAAAATGGGAAAGCATAGTAACAAAGTTACAAAAAAATGTCATGTAAAATGTCAATTTACTTATTAAGACAAGAGTGGGATGTTGTATAGTGTGTATATAGTGAGTACGTTGTAGTCTGGTTGTTACACATATTTTTTTTACACGTAATTTCTATATATTTTTGCGGATGTACAAGTCATTATTAACAGCTGTTGCTCCAGTCAGTATTAACAGCTGCTCTGTGTCAGGCCTGTCACACACATAGTGTGTGTTTGAGAACACACCTTCTGCCTGACTCTCGCCTGTGTCTGGTGCCCTTACTTCTTGTCACTCTTCCTACTTAAGTTCAATTCAGTTTGATTTGTATAGCACTTTTAACAATGGACATTGTCCCAAAGTAGCTTTATAGAAATATATATATATTCAGGATATAGATTTTATATAGGCGATATGGATATAGATGATATGAGGAAGAAACCTTGAGAGGAACCAGATTCAAAAGGAACCCGTCCTCATCTGGGTGACACTGGATAGTATGATTATAAATTAATGCCTTCTATAAATGTGCTAATACTACATTGTGAAATAGTGCAGTTGTGTAACTAGGAAAATTCATTACAGTTTTTGCATGAAGTCTGTTTTGTTGAACTTTTCCACTGTTCACTGATGGAGATTTGAGTGCAAAACTGTTTTCCTAAAGCTAACATAGCAATTTTAGTCCTAGCCATCATAGAATAACTGTTCATGAATTGAGGTCCATCTTTATGGTTTTTAAGTGGAACCATCCTTACATGCACCCATTTTTGTCAATCCGAATGAATTCAATCCGATTGCAGATCTGTTTATATGTACCGTAAACATTGCAATCCAATTCAAATATTCGTATATATGTGCATTACATGAATTCGAACAAAGCTTCTGCGCAAGCACACAGCATATAGAATCTGACAACATGCCAACAATACAATAGCAGAGAAAGAAAGCCATGGACATGACACCAAATGACCTAATATGATTGTTTTGCTTTGTTGACATAAATAAACATATGTCAGCGCCATTTTTTTTACCCAAATCTTACTCACTTTAATTTGTTCTACTGACCGACTGAATCCTCCAAACTGCATTTCCTCAACCAAACTTATGGTCTTTTAGTCTGTTCAACAAATATTTTGTCTCCTCCATCGACCAGTTCTTTACACCGGACAGCATATTTAAGATGTAAGATGTGAACATACGCACCACTGCACAAAAGGTATTTTTGAATCTGATTGAGAAAATAGTAGGATTCAAGTGTTTACATGGTAATTTTTCCCCTCTCGATTGGATTAGAAAAGGAATAAACCACCCCTTCCGATCCGATTTCATTTGGATCGAGCTCAATCGCATTGATAACGGTGTTTACATGAAGGTTTTTCAGCCCGATTGATGGCTCAATCGGATTACTATCAGATTATTATGTTGCATGTAAACCTAACCAATGTTCTTTAGGCTGCACTGTGTGGGGCCATCCACAGCAGCAGCATGTGACATCCAATTGATGAGAACTCCAACCACAAGTAGGGTATCAGTATGGATTAGGCAAGTCCGGAGAGCAGAAGGGGACAGGTTCACTGGTATTTCAGGAGTATCATGTGTAGCTCGACAGGAAGAGAGAGGGAGAGAGAGAGAGAGAGGTAGAGATTATTAGGCATGCTTACTTTCCTGTACTGGTTAAGGACATTGTACTTTGCATGACTGCAAGCAGGGACTCTGGCAAGACTAGCTATGACAGCATAACTAAAAGGGAGAGTCAGAAGGTAACACAAACAAGTTCTAGTAAGGACTCTTGCAGCTGCATTCTGGACTAACTGGAGCTTGTTTATGTACCTACTGGAACATCCAGACAGGAAGGCATTACAATAATCCAACCTAGAGTTCACGAAAGGATGAACTAATTTTTCTGCATTGTGTAGTGACCTTATATTTCTTATCTTAGCAATATTTCTGAGATGAAAGATAGCTATCCTAGTAATATTATTTACATGAGTGGAAAAATGAAAGACTGGGGTCAATAATCACACCAAGGGCTTTTACTGCTGCACATGATGAAACAGAAAGGCCATCCAGAGTTACTATGTAATCAGAAAGCTTCCTTCTACAGTGGGGGAAAAAAGTATTTGATCCCGTGCTGATTTTGTACGTTTGCCCACTGACAAAGAAATGATCAGTCTATAATTTTAATGGTAGGTTTATTTGAACAGTGAGAGACAGAATAACAACAAGAAAATCCAGAAAAACGCATGTCAAAAATGTTATCAATTGATTTGCATTTTAATGAGGGAAATAAGTATTTGACCCCATCTCAATCAGAAAGATTTCTGGCTCCCAGGTGTCTTTTATACAGGTAACGAGCTGAGATTAGGAGCACACTCTTAAAGGGAGTGCTCCTAATCTCAGCTTGTTACCTGTATAAAAGACACCTGTCCACAGAAGCAATCAATCAATCAGATTCCAAACTCTCCACCATGGCCAAGACCAAAGAGCTCTCCAAGGATGTCAGGGACAAGATTGTAGACCTACACAAGTCTGGAATGGGCTACAAGACCATTGCCAAGCAGCTTGGTGCTGATTTTGTACGTTTGCCCACTGACAAAGAAATGATCAGTCTATAATTTTAATGGTAGGTTTATTTGAACAGTGAGAGACAGAATAACAACAAGAAAATCCAGAAAAACGCATGTCAAAAATGTTATAAATTGATTTGCATTTTAATGAGGGAAATAAGTATTTGACCCCTCTGCAAAACATGACTTAGTACTTGGTGGAAAAACCCTTGTTGGCAATCACAGACGTTTCTTGTAGTTGGCCACCAGGTTTGCACACATCTCAGGAGGGATTTTGTCCCACTCCTCTTTGCAGATCTTCTCCAAGTCATTAAGGTTTCGAGGCTGACGTTTGGCAACTCGAACCTTCAGCTCCCTCCACAGATTTCCTATGGGATTAAGGTCTGGAGACTAGCTAGGCCACTCCAGGACCTTAATGTGCTTCTTCTTGAGCCAATCCTTTGTTGCCTTGGCCGTGTGTTTTGGGTCATTGTCATGCTGGAATACCCATCCACGATCCATTTTCAATGCCCTGGCTGAGGGAAGGAGGTTCTCACCCAAGATTTGACGGTACATGGCCCCGTCCATCGTCCCTTTGATGCGGTGAAGTTGTCCTGTCCCCTTAGCAGAAAAACACCCCCAAAGCATAATGTTTCCACCTCCATGTTTGACGGTGGGGATGGTGTTCTTGGGGTCATAGGCAGCATTCCTCCTCCTCCAAACACGGCGAGTTGAGTTGATGCCAAAGAGCTCCATTTTGGTCTCATCTGACCTCAACACTTTCACCCAGTTGTCCTTTGAATCATTCAGATGTTCATTGGCAAACTTCAGATGGGCATGTATATGTGTTTCTTGAGCAGGGGGACCTTGTGGGTGCTGCAGGATTTCAGTCCTTCACGGCGTAGTGTGTTACCAATTGTTTTCTTTGTGACTATGGTCCCAGCTGCCTTGAGATCATTGACAAGATCCTCCCGTGTAGTTCTGGGCTGATTCCTCACTGTTCTCATGATCATTGCAACTCCACGAGGTGAGATCTTGCATGGAGCCCCAGGCTGAGGGAGATTGACAGTTCTTTTGTGTTTCTTTCATTTGCGAATAATCGCACCAACTGTTGTCCCCTTCTCACCAAGCTGCTTGGCAATGGTCTTGTAGCCCATTCCAGACTTGTGTAGGTCTACAATCTTGTCCCTGACATCCTTGGAGAGCTCTTTGGTCTTGGCCATGGTGGAGAGTTTGGAATCTGATTGATTGATTGCTTCTGTGGACAGGTGTCTTTTATACAGGTAACAAGCTGAGATTAGGAGCACTCCCTTTAAGAGTGTGCTCCTAATCTCAGCTCGTTACCTGTATAAAAGACACCTGGGAGCCAGAAATCTTTCTGATTGAGATGGGGTCAAATACTTATTTCCCTCATTAAAATGCAAATCAATTGATAACATTTTTGACATGCGTTTTTCTGGATTTTCTTGTTGTTATTCTGTCTCTCACTGTTCAAATAAACCTACCATTAAAATTATAGACTGATCATTTCTTTGTCAGTGGGCAAACGTACAAAATCAGCAGGGGATCAAATACTTCTTTCCCTCACTGTAGCTGCATGTGGTCCTACTACAAGTACTTCTGTTTTGTCCGAATTAAGTAAAAGGAAGTTAATAAGCATCCAATGTCTAATCTCCTTTACACATTCCTCAACTTTATTAAGCTGGTGTCGGTCATCTGGCTTTGGTGAAACATACAACTGTGTGTCATCAACATAACAGTGGTAATTCTATGTTTACAAATAATTTGACCCAGAGATCGCATATATATAAAAAAACAACACCCAAACTTTACCTCAGTATGCATAGAGAAGTCACCATTTACATCCATGAACTGACAGCCATCGGTGAAAAAAGACCTGAGCCAGGAGAAGGATTAAGTAATGCCTCTACGTGGACTACTTAAGGTTGGTTTAAACTTATGCATTGAAGCATATTCGTATTTTTGCATCGTGAGGCAGAGAAAGGGTTAAAATCCCAACTGGTTTAGACAGCGTGTGTCTGGTCATGTACCTGGAAACATTATGATGAAACATTGTAACTTCTGTGCATTTGTGGTCCAAATAGATCTCAAGTGCAGTGTAAACAACAAATATTGTCCTTAATTGCATCTAGCATTTTCTGTCTTCCATAGGCTGGGGACGAGCATGATAGCTTGCTATAGAAACTGATGAAACACCTTTTAATATTAGTTTATTTCTAGCCTAATCATGCTGTTAGTTTCGTTGTGTGTTGTCTGTAATATAATGTCTCAACAAAGATAAAACTTTTGCATGGCCAATTTAGTCAGCCTGCAGGATTGCACACTTTATTTTCCTTTTTCTTTGTCCTCTTAATGAAGCCACAGTGTAGGTCCATCATCATTATGTGACTGTGATTTTAAACATGAGGTAAATTGAAAGGCTTTAAAAGTTGTCTTGACATAGATGAGTGAATTTTGGTGTGAATTTCTCTTTAGAATGAAGGACAGTGCAGTGAACATCAATGAATGAATAAAGCCAAAAACAAAGAAGACTTCCATACAAACAGTACATTAGTGCTGTGCAGTGTAAATATGGAGCCTTGCTTTTTGGCTTAAAAATTGTATTCATTCATTCATTCATCTTCAGTAACTGAATTATCCTGGTCAGGCTCACAGAGGACCCAGATCCTATCCTTGGAGCAAGACAGGAGAATCCATCCTAGATGGGACACCAGTCCATCACACACACACACACACACACACACACACACACACACACACACACACACACACACACACACACACACACACACACACACACACACACACACACACATTAATTTATTCATTTGGAAAAAATTGGATCCATGTAAACACAGGGAGAACAAGAATCTGAGGTGAGGCTCAAACCAGGGACCCTGGAGCTGTGAGTCAGCAACACTACCCGCTGTGCCACCCTGCTACAAGAGATGGAAACTTGAGTCTGCAAGTTGGACTCAAGTCGCACTTAAGTTGCAAAAAAAAATGACCTGCAACTTGACTTGGACTCGTGAACAAATGACTCAAGACTTGACTTGTACTTGAAGACAGAGACTTGTGAAAAACGCAAGTAATTTTGGTTTGGCATTGTCAATTACGTTCTCTCTTTACTACCCCACAGGACAGCATCAAACACCACAGTCTTGAATTTCATGTAAAATGTGAAATGTATTTCTTAATGTAATAAATATCATAAGCCCTGCTGATAGGGATTTATTTTAAATTTATTTTAGGAATTCAAATGAAAAAAAAAAAACCCTAAAAAACAAGAACAGAGCTGTGCTCAGAAATGAGTTCGTTGTCATTCATAGACAGATTAAAAGCAGTAATGAAGCATGAAGCTTGTTGTTATGACATGTAACTCTACTCTGTAGTCTCTCTCAGCTTATATAACTGCAGGGGACAGGCATCAAATAATTGAAATGTCAATTCAAACTAGAGGACACAATATAGTGTGATACAATAAAACAGGTTAATTTGTATTTTCATACACTTCTAATATAATAAAAATTCAACATATACCTTTATATCCCTTTTTTCTTTGAAACCATTTTTTGACAGGAAACTATTTGAGGTGCTGATGTAATAGTTGCATTTTTTGTTACATTTATGTTGCCATTGGTTTGTGAAGGTTAAAATATTAATTTAACAGCTCAGTGTTAAGTTTACAATTGCAATTTCAAATTAATTTTCAATTTAATTACTTTCTAGACTCAGCTGGACTCGACTCAGATTCAGACATTAAAGACTTGGACTTGAGTCAATTGACTCAAGACTCGATTGATTAAGGACTTGACTTGACTTGAACTCGACAAAGGTGGACTCGGACGCAACACTACAACAAATTATAATTTAACACTGACTGGTGGCAGATTGTGTATTCAATATCAACAATGCTAAAAGTGCATGACTGCAGCAAGACACTACTGGAGTTCTTTCCTACTTTTTTCAGTATATTGATGGATTGCTGATCTATGTTTTAAGTGCATAATGCCACCTAGTGAATAGATGTCACTATCTAATGCCATACGCTTACATTTTAATGTTGCAGTCATGGTGCCTTGTGAGTGGTTATTTGCAAGTTGTAATAATATAATTTTCCATGTAGGCAAATTTGACATGCAAAGTGGAAAAAAAAACATGGATGCCTCCACTCTCTGTCAGAGCAAGTAAAGCTCATAAAAAGCTAGTTTAACCATAATTTAACTGTACTTACAGTTACCGGCCTGAGTAGTTACTACCACTGATGCTTTCATATATATAATCTTAAAGTACATGTGTACTGTTGCATGTGTTATTCATTTTATATATAAATTTATAGCAAATGTGTAACACCAACACTACCTGCTGTGACACTGCAAATATAAATTAAGACTTCATAAAGCCAAATGCACCAATTGTGCTCTGAATTACATCTCAGTGCACATTTGTGGTCCTCATGTGAGTGATGGATGAATCTCTGCTTATTGGTGAAAATCTTGGTCAGGGTCAAGAAAGAATTTTCACACCTAGAGTGGGTTTACTATTCTCCACAACTGATGGCATAGTCACAAACATTTTGCAAAAGTTTGTCAGTATATTTGCGATTTCCTGATGCCTACGTTTCAATATGAATAAACTGGAGAGCTTGTTCTCTTTTAACAAGCTCTGCAACTGTCAGATACAATATTTATTTTTACTGTTTCCAAAAAACACTAACCAGGACTGCCCAGTGTCGCTGGACTCTGTTACAGTGTACTGAGCTAGCATGTTTTTCCAGCCCTTCAAGCATGCTTCCAGTATTGAAAAAGTTAGTGGAATTGAAGCAGAAGGCAGCACTGGCAATCACTGAATATTCCAATTTGTTTTCACTTTAAATGAGTTGCAAAAAATGACTGGATACTTTTCCAGAACGATGATTGGGTTTTTCAAATCCAAGGTCACCAAGGGCTCCTCTTTCCTCTGAAGGATGCTGTTGTTACATTGAATGTTAGTTGTGCTAGCAGGTGTGGGTGCACTGATTGCTGTCTAGTAGCACCCATCTAATTCCCTGATAAAAAATGTATCACAGGGGGCACTTAATGCGGTGTCTTCCCAGTCTAACCCAACAGGCCATGCTTTAACAGTGCACGGTCTTTATGTATTAAACTATCTGGCTCAATTCTGGAAGCTATCAAATTTGTGTGTCTTAGAAGAGCACTGATTTGTCTTCATAAATTAATGATCAGTTTGTTCCTTAAACCGCTAAAAGTTATTGCCCATTAATAGTGCTTATACATTAAGGTAATGCATGTTATGTACATATAGTGGTGCTTCAAAGTTTGTGAGCCCTTTAGAATTTTCTATAAACTGTATCTGCATAAATATGACCTAAAACATCATCAGATTTTCACACAAGTCATAAAAGTAGACAAAAAGAAACCAATTAAACAAATGAGACAAAAATTGAGGAAAATGATCCAATATTACATACTTGAGTGGCAAAAGTATGTAAACCTCTAGGATTAGCAGTTAATTTGAAGGTGTAAGAGTCAGGTGTTCTCCATCATTGGGATGACAATCAGATATGAGTGAGCACACCTGTTTTATTTAAAGAACAGGGATATATCAAAGTCTGATCTTCATAACATGTTTGTAGATGTATATCATGGCATAAAAGGAGATTTCTGAGGACATCAGAATAACAGTTGTTGATGTTCATCAGGGTGGAAAAGGTTACAACACCATCTCTAAAGAATTTTGATTCCACCATTCCACAGTCAGACAGATTGTGTACAAATGGAGGAAATTCAAGACCACTGTTACCCTCCCCAGGAGTGCTCGACCAACAAAGATCATTCCAAGAGCAAGACCACGAGGTGTAAAAATACACAAGGTCACAAAGAAACCCAGGGTGACTAAGCAATTAAAGACCTCTCTCACATTGGCCAATGTTAATGTTCATGAGTCCACTTTCAGGAGAACACTGATCAACAATGGTGTCCATGGCAGAGTTGCAAGGAGAAAGCCAGTGCTCTCCAAAAAGAACATTGCTGCCCTTCTACAATATGCTAATTATCACATGGACAAGCCATAAGGCGATTGGAAAAGTTTTGAGACCAAAACAGAAATTTTTGGTATAAAACAGAAGCTTTATGTTTGGAGAAAGGAAAACACTGTATTCCAGCATAAGAACCTAATCCCATCTGTGAAAAATGGTGTTGGTAGTACCATGGTTTGAGCCTGTTTTGCTGCATCTGGGCCAGGGCAGGCCATGATTAATGGAACAATGAGTTCTGAAGTATGCCAGCAAATTCTAAAGGAAAATGTCATTTGATATCTGTCCAGGAACTGATACTCAAGAGAAAGTGGTTCATGCAGCAAGACAACAACCCTAAACACACAAATCGTTCAACCAGCAATGGTTAAAGGAGAATAAAGTTAATGTTTTGGAATGGCCAAGTCAAAGTTCTGACCTTCAGTAGGATCTGAAGCAAGCAGTTTATGTGAGGAAACCCACCAATATACCAGAGTTGAAGCTGCTCTGTACTGAGTAATGGGCTAAAATTCCTCCAAGGACTGATCGAAAGTTACCGGAAATGTTTAGTTCCAGTTATTGCTGCACAAGGGTGTCGCACCAGATACTTTAAGCAAAGGCTCACATACTTTAGCCACTCACAGATATGTATATTGGATAATTTTCCTCAATAAATAAATGACCAAGTACCATATTTCTGTCTCATTTGTTTAGATGGGTTCTCTTTATCTACAGTACTTTTAGGACTTGTGTGAAAATCTGATGATGTTTTAGGTCATATTTTTGCAGAAATATAGAACATTCTAAAGGGTTCACAAACTTTCAAGCACCACTGTATGTAGATGTAGGTCTACAACAAGAGTTAGGGGTAACATGTGGTCATGTTTTTCAGTTCCTGTGTCGACTACATTTGTCTTTCATTTATTTATGGTCATTTTGAAAAATGTCACAGCATTGTTCTCTGCACAGTGTACAGAACTTTTTAACATAAGCAATCATAATGAAAACATTTCTGTACAATGTGGTGACTGAGACTGTAATGACTTTTGGAAGAATATGGTTAGCCTTCTGCAATGTTTATAATCATGACATAATTCCTCAAGGATTTCTAAGAAAGAGAAAAAAACATAATTGCGGTTAAATGAGGAATCCTCATAAAACTATTTTGAGAATAAATATATTTAAATTAGGACTCAAGGAAGTTGCATGTTCAGACTAAACTGTTCACAGTCAAGTTAATTTTGAAATAGTTACTATTTGAAACAGCTGATAGACCTGATTAATAGTTTTTAAATGTATGTTTAATTGACATATCATAATACTCATTTTTATGCACATTATCTAATTACTCATTATTTGAATAAGGTCCTAGAGGCTGCATATCAAACTATCAAACTAGACCCAGCATTAAAGTCAGTCCAATACTTTAAAATGCACATTTTACTGTTTGTTTGTTTAGCAATTAATTTAGTCAGATTTTACTATATAATGTACATCTGCTCATAATATTACCATATCAATAACAACCAATCAAAACATTTTAGGCACTTTTGTTTGTGTTTACTGGAGTGTGTTTACTTTACTCTTTATTTATCCCTAGCTTAGCCAACATGCCTTCAATGTTCTTGAAACTTGCTTTGGCTTGTAAACAGAAACCCCTTTGTGCACCATTGGCAAGCCCCTTGTTCCTAATAGCTGCCATTGTGACCTTCAAATTACAGCTGTAAACAACAGATTCTTGTTAAGTTAACAACGGTTCCAAATGTAAAGTGAAAATGAGGTGTGTGATTAGTAATAGGTTAATTTAGAGATTAATTTGTATGCCCACCCATGGCTACAGTCCAGAGCAGATGTCAGAAGGAAATGTTTAGAAGCCCAGTGGCCAGTTTCCTCCATATTTTGTGTTTCAGGACAGAAGAATGTCTTCAATTAATTTTTACCATTTGGTTTCAGTTTTCTCCCGGTGAGGACCAAATAGACAACTCTATCAGTTTGCTTTTGTTTATTCACAGCTTGGAGACATTTTTTGTTCTATAGTCCACAGTGAACATTAAAGGATAAATGTGATGGGTACTGGATTTGGGTAATAGTGCTGAAATCAGACCCAGGTTGAAGAAGCCAGGTGCAGACACTAAGAGTTACATTAGTGGTTTGCGTGTGAGGAATGAGATGGGGGGGGAGAAGGAGATCTTTCTCGGTGGATGGTTATTGTCAGAAATAAATGTTTTTGAGGGTGAGAGATCTATTACAATTTTAGACCTTAATTTTAGTCACTCTTTTTTTTGCATAACTTAATGCATGATATTTTGTGTGCTTTCCTTACTAATACTATGCATTTAGCCACTGGAAAAAAATGTTATAAATATGTTGCATTTAAAAATAAGTGTGGTGGAACTTTTTTTTTTTTTTTTTTTTTTTAACATTTTTGGTCAGAGTGAAAACTGAGTTGGTCTGGGGCTTAGATGGAAGGGGCATACAGGAGACCATCTTTTAGATGAAGGCCTGTATATGAACTTTGTAGATGTGTGCACTTGGGAATGTACTTGGGAAGTGACTTTCAGTATGAACTGTATCATCTCCTCCCTTAGGGCTCTGTACTGTCCAGTAAGGAAGAAGGAGTGAAGGAATAACAACATGTTGCCTGTTCTGAATTAGCTGGTGTGAAAACAAGCCTCTCTTTTAGAGTCTCCCTTCTGTATGTGAGCTGTTTGTGTGTGTTTGTGTGTGTTTGTGTGTGTGTGTGTGTGTGTGTGTGTGTGTGTGTGTGTGTGTGTGTGTGTGTGTTTGTTTAGAGAGGGGGTTCATGTTCAGATTCAGATTCATGTTCATATGAACACAGCATTTTGACAGTTTGTTTATTTTTATAGAATAAACTGTAAATTTCAATAGGGTTTTAATTAAAAAAAAAAAAAAAAACAAAAAAAAAAACAAGTTGAGTATAAAAAGGATCCATAATAATTGTACTGGGCTTGCATGTGAATATAGTTTCAAACAAGGCCGTAACCACATCCTGAACATTGGAGGGGACCAAACCATTTGGTGGACGTGGGGTCACAAATGTAATGGTCCTTTTTAGTTCTCTGTGTAATTAAGGCCCAAATATTTCTATATACATAATTTATGTATACAATGCAAGACCTTTATATTTAGGACCAAAATAACTACAGTAAGGCGCATGGTGGCTTAGTGGTAAGCACATTCACCTCACACCTCCAGGGTCAGGGGTTTGATTCCCATGGTGGCCCTGTGTGTGCGGAGTTTGCATGTTCTCCCCGTGCTGCAGGGGTTTCCTCCGGGTAGTCCGGTTTCCTCCCTCAGTCCAAGGACATGCATGGTAGGCTGATTGGCATGTCCAAAGTGTCTGTAGTGGGTGTGTGAATGTGTATGTGATTGTGCCCTGCGATGGATTGGCACCCTCTCCAGGGGATATATGCTCCCTGGGATAGGCTCCAGGTTTCCCCGTGACCCTGAAAAGCATTAAGCGGTATAAAAGATGGATGGATGGATAATTACAGTAAGGCCAGTGTGTATTACAATACAAAAACAAGTTAGATTAGATGGTTTATTATATTTCAAATGTACTCATTCTCTAAGCAGGCCTTTCATCTTATTATGTACAGATATAGTGAATAATATGTTCCAAACAGTAGAGTAGACAAATATGAATTACAAAACTTCCACCGTGTATAAACTGCTAACTTTTTTCTTGTTCCTGTCAGCGTACCCTTTTTCTGCTGTCACAAAGAAAAAAATTATATAATTTGATTGACTTTTCATTATTGTCATAATGTCTCTGTAAAACATAACTAGACATGACTGTGTCAGCTAGTATGTTGTTGTCAGTGTAACACAAAAGGAGAATTTTGAAGAATGTTAAACACAGCTATACAGAAACGTTTACACAGCTGACACAAAGCTCTCATATGGCCACTTGGAGTATTGTTTTTATGTCGCCTTTATAGTGCACCTTTAAAGCCCATGATCATCTTCTGCCATGTTATATAATAGAGCTGTAATAGAGTGGAAAAGAGTGGGAAAATATGTTCTTTTATTTTATGAAATGGCATAAGGGTAAGTAAATAACAGAATAACAGATAACAGATTTTCATTTTTAGGTGAACTATCCCTTTAACTTTTTGAGCAAAGACCTGACCAGGACATAAAGACTAGTCATTGTTTGTAGGACTACCAGATCGATCAAATATAAAACTTTCTAACTAGGCTAGTTTGGTGTTCCTAGCCAAGGGGATGCACAATTAAGCTATCATTGTATGGGTTTAGCTGCTACAGTGCCATGTAAAGTATATTATCTTTCATTATGCTCTGCTAATGTCATTTTCATGTAAACTGGAACTCATACAGACATTTACACACCTTGTTTTCCTGCTCATCACCAGAGGATATTAGTGTTTCAGTTTCCCCTTTACTGGTTTAAAAAAAAAAATCGGCGAATATTCATTTTTCCTCACACTGCCTGTATGAGCTAGTGTTTGGCAGAATTGAGAGACTGTCAGCCAAAAAGACACGAGTATTTCCACGTATTTTCCTGTAAACCCTGTCTGATTGGTCTCGCCTCTGTTCACTGAAGATATAAAATTACAACACTGCTGTCTTCTTTTACTGACCTTCAGTTACGTAGTGACAAACTGTTCCAAGTGGGGAATTATTCAGGGCTAAAGAAAAAATCTTCAGGGTAAAAGGTGATGCATTTTACTTAATATTGCTTTCTTAACTATAAATTTGTAATGCATTATGGTGATTTTATTGACATCAGTAACTGTAATCAAAATACATAAATTTAAAATGTAATGCGTTACATTACTGCGTTATCAGAAAACATTATTAGATTACAGTAATGTGTTACACCCAACGGTGATTGGTTCTTATAATTAATTATTATGCATTTATTTGTTATATACCTTCAGGAAAGAGTAGCTACAATGGTATGCATGTATTTGTCAGAAAATGTGTTAGGCATGGTGAGGGAGTGATACCCTCTGATCAGTTGCCTCCATGTCTTCAGTGACGGCCAGAAACTTTTACCTACTCTCAAAAGAACCTTTCAAGAAAGGCTTCAAAGACATTAGCTGGAACTTCTTTGAGGCCAACCATGGAAAGGGGGCTCAAGATGGTGTTGGAGGTACCTTTAAAAGATCAGCTGACAAAATTGTCTGCCATGGAGGAGATGTCCCTAATGCAGAAGCCATGTTCCACCAGTTGAGGAACATCTGCACCTCTGTGAAACCCTTTTTGTGGGAGAAGAAGATGTTGAGAGGAAAGAGCATGAAATGATGGATGTGCCCCTGCTTGTACCTGTCAAAGGAACAGTGAAAATTCACCAAGTTATTAGTTTCTCTCCCGGGACAATTAAATACCAGGATATAACTTGCTTTTGTCAGACCGACAAAGGTGTACTCGACTGTGCATGATATGGGCCATTACGAAGAACCATTACTGCCTGAGGTCATCATGAAAGAAAACTTTGGGCACTGGTGCATTGTCAACTACGATGGTGAAACCTACCCAGGAATGATCCTGGAGGTTGAAGAAGATGTGAGGGTGAAATGCATGTATTAGAATGGAACCAACAAGTTCGTCTGTCCAAGTCCACGAGAGGACATTAGCTGGTACAGGGATTAGTAGCTTGTGTGCCTGATGAAAGAGGCACAACCTTTAAATAAGAGGTCCATCCAGCTAGAGAAGACAGTGTGGAATTTCTTAGAAAAACACCTGGGATGCTGGTTTGTTCAATAGTTTACTATTGCTGAAATATCTCTTAGGTGTTAGACTGAAAAATGTTTAAGTTTGAATAGTTGAAGTTTGTTGTGGACATGTGTTCTTCTTCAGGGGGTGGCAGGGTAAATGAGTTGATTTTCTTTCATGAAATATATTGTTGTTCAGTGCTTTGATGTCCACCCAGTTTTGTCCTGCCCACCCCATTTCCCCTCTGTACACCCGTTACGTTTGTGTTTTTTGATGTTAATAAAATAAAATCAACAAATGTTATGCATATATTTGTGGTTACTTGCAGGGAATGAAATGGCAAAACGAAATAAAAGAAAAGTGTTGAAATTACACTGTGCCTTAAAATACAACTTTTTCAAGTTAATGCTTGTTTATGAAAACTTTGTTAAAGTGCATTTGCAGGGTAAAGTGTGGGACATTTTAGATCTTAGAAAATGTAAATATTACAAAATGTAAACTGTGTATTCAAAACACTTGTAGTGTAACAAGCCCTTTGGATAAAATTATTAAATCATGGAATGTTTTTGATAGAAAAACTTTGACAGAATTTTTTTTTTTGATAGAAAGTTACCAAGATGAAATGTCACTGAATAGGAAGAATGACCCTAATACTATGTATATATTTTCTCCTCTTTTGACACCTCTGATCATAAGATCATTGAATTTAGTCTCAGTCTACCTGCTCAAAAGAAATGCAGTAACACAATGATGTCCTATGGGGACGTTAAATCTGTTGATGCCACATTACTCTCTGCTTCCATTGCTTCCTTTACAAATTCTGATGTCTTTGCTATCTCCTGGCCTTCAGCGATACTCTCAAAGTACTAACTCTGTTATTTCTGATATTTTGCATGAGCACACTCCTATTAAGACTAGGCCTGTCCCCTCCTCCCACATTTCCCCCGGTATACCCCTCAGCTCCAGGCCTTAAAAGTCATTGGTAGACTGCTCGAGCGCCTTTATAGGAAAACTGGTCTTACTGTTCTGATCTCTGCTTGGCCTAACAATGTTTCCCCAATGATCAATAAAGCAAGCAATAGGCCTAA
The DNA here is from genome assembly GCF_001660625.3 of Ictalurus punctatus. Lineage (NCBI taxonomy): Eukaryota > Metazoa > Chordata > Actinopteri > Siluriformes > Ictaluridae > Ictalurus > Ictalurus punctatus. Next base: position 9,586,923 of record NC_030424.2, on the reverse strand, counting down.
GGTTTGTTTGACAGAATAAATAAGCTCACCCAACCTCCAGCTCATGATGTTCGCACATCTTAAGAGCTCTGTTGCTCTTTCCTGAATTATTACCAGGAAAAGTGGAATGCTGTGTGTCACTGCTTTATAGGCAAGGCCTCAGATTTTAGTTTTCTGCCTGACCACTCTTGCCAACAATTGTCTAGCTTAACTCCTACGTACCCCTCTTCTATCAGTGACTAAATACTTTAAATCCAGTTTTTCATCTTGCCACCTTGATCCTGCTCCTACATTTCTCCTCAAGTGCTGTCATTCTGTCCTTTCTGCACCTATTTCTCACTTCATAAACAGATCTTTAGCTTCTGCTTCTCTCCCTTTACCACTTAAAACTGCGGCAGTGACTTCAGTTCTTAAAGAAAAACCCTAACTTGGACCCTACTGTTCTTTCAAATTTTTGCCCTATCTCAAACTTAGCATTAATTTCCAAAATACTGGAAAGTACTGTTGCTTCTTAGCTCCAGTCTTTCCTTGCTCAAAATAATCTCTTTGACACCATTCAATCTGGCTTTCGTCCTCTCCATAGCACTGAAACTGCCCTCATAAGTGTTGTCAATGACCTATTACTCTCTAGTGACTCTGGTTCTCTTTCTATTCTTCTATTACTTGATCTTAGTTCCACTTTTGATACTGTCTGTCATGATGTACTTCTCTCCCGCCTCTCAGATATTGGTGTCACGGGTGCTGCTCTTTCTTGCTTACTTCACATATATATATATATATATGTATATATATATATATATATATATATATATATATATATAAAAACACACATTATATATATATATATATATATATATATATATATATATATATATATACATACACACATTATATATATATATATATATATATATATATATATATATATATATATATATATATACTGCCTCTGGGTCAACTTATTCACTGCCAGGGTTTCGGTTACCACTGTTATGCTGCTGACATTCAAATCTATACAGCTTGTAGATCCCTCATTAAAATGCAAATCAATTTATAACATTTTTGACATGTGTTTTTCTGGATTTTCTTGTTGTTATTCTGTCTCTCACTGTTCAAATAAATCTACCATTAAAATTATAGACTGATCATTTCTTTGTCAGTGGGCAAACGTACAAAATCAGCACGGGATCAAATACTTTTTTCCCTCACTGTACATCCATCCCAGAGTTCAAATCCCAACTTAAAACGTATCTGTTTTCTCAGTGTTATTTGTCCTAATGTGTTTCTAACCATTTTGCTCTCAATGACTGTACTATCTGTACTGTGTTTTCACTTTTCGTGTTTGTCCATGATTGTTGATTGTTTATGTATTATTACATTATTATTATAAAGCATCCTTGAGCTCTGGAAAAGGCGCTATATAAATTAAACATATTATTATTATTATTATTATTATTATTATTATTATTATTATTATTGTTGTTGTTGTTGTTGTTGTTGTTATTATTGACATTTCAAACACACATGTTTAAGGGCCTAATGTTTAGGGCCTAACACTTATTGTCCTGCCTGTTTTATCCTGCCTGTTTTGTCTGGCATGGCTCACTAACCATTTTATCAATCTGTTCCTGAAACTTGTTTAGCAAGACTGGATATTTAGCAGAAAGAGTAACTTTTGGTGTAGAGCAGTAGAGACTGTGTAAGCCTGAATGAAACTCTGGCAAGCCCAGTTTCCTCCTCTGCATATTCTTTCACAATGATGATGATCTCTAAATCAAATCTTTATCTGTGCTCTGACACTGTATATTTCTTAAAGTTGAAGAAGTCTTTGTAGCTTTGAAAAATGATAAGCATTTTCAGTAGGATTCAGGAAAAACTGAATTTGGAATCAAGGACTACCTCTCAACTTCCGATCTCCCCAACGTTATTCATCCTACCCAGAAATGCTTTATCATTTTTCAAAGCAGTGAGTGCAAATTATGTTAGTGGCAGCAACTGTCAACTAATGTGAGGGACTGAGTTACTGCCCTCCTAAGCTTATTCTTACCAATGATTAATTTAGATCCAGGGCCTCTGTCATTCATTCGTTCATTCATTCATTCACTTTCAGTAGCAGCTTTATCCTGGTTAAAGTTGCAGTGGATCTGGAGTGTATCCTGGGAAAACTGTTGTAAAAGAGGAAAGCACACTAGATGTCCTAGCCAGTCCATCACAGGGACTACACACACACACTAATACATTGTTAAAATTGTATTTCCACATAACTACTGGAAATTTAAAATAGACAATTTACATTGGGTGGTGGGAGGAAATTGAAGCACCTAGAAGAAATACACACTGACACAGGCTGAACAACCACAATTGAACTCCACATAGACAGTAAGTCAGTTTCTGGAGTTGTGAGTAAAAATGCCAGTTTATGTGCCATCATGTCACCTCATATCATTTGTACATGCATCAAAACATGACAAACTGCAAAATGCATGCATATCAGGTAGAATTTTTTTTTTTTTTTACCATGTGCATATTATCATTAGAAAGCAGTCTACTGTGGATTCTTTTAAATACAAATTACTCCAATCTTTTCACTCTTTGTATTTGACACGGCGTGACATATCAAGATATGTGAAGGTATCATTAGCTGAATAATAGTCACTCAAGGCAATAATGTTTGTATATGGTGTCTAATTTATCTGAGAAGGCATTCCATTTATACTGTATGATGATGAGAACATTTTGTGTTTTATTGTTTTAGTGCATTATATGACATATAACTGAGTCATTTTTATAAGTGTTTGTTTCCTTATAGACTATGCAATGTCAGCATTACTAATACAGAAATATAGAAAATACAGTTTCATGGCATAACTGCTTGCTCATGTTTAGCCCTGGAAATCTTATGAATCTGTAGCTGAAGTAACCTAATGATAGATGTGACAGGTATCCTGCGATATGAGTTGAGACAAAACAGAGGAACACTGTTAAATATTGCTTTAAATTGTTACTTTTATTTAATTACTGTATCTTCAAAATTAGCTTATTTTCAATTAATATAATGAAAAAAACATCAATGCATAATTTAAATGCTTGCTTTCTTGGATATTCAAAATAGTTTTATTCCTTCGAATTCAAAACATCAAATGATTTTCTTAATATATGCAATTCATAATTAATAGCATAGGTTGCAGCAACACTTTAAAAAGTGTTATTACAAAATTTTTCATCATGAGTAATTTCCTGGAAACCAGTGTGAGCTGGGTTGTAATGACAGGTGAAATATAAAAACAGGATTTGGAAAAAAAAAGAGTAAGTCCGCTTGGCCAAGATCTCTTATGGACACTTTCCATAAGAGCAACAAAACAAAATTCACTTTAATTTATCCCAGTGACGCAATGTCTCACATACTGCATGGTAACTACTAGATTATGATCATTACTTTCTTATTACCTACATACTGTCAAGCTGTGTATTCTTTTCATCTGGATACAGTAGATGGCTTTACATATAAGGTAGATGATTAATATTTAAAATACCTGAAATACATCAGTTATGAGTACTCATAATCCACAATTTATACAAGTCTTTATACAGATCTGAGTAAATCATATACATATACAGTATTTTCTTCCATTCATATGAACCAAAAGAAGAACATAAAGCTATCAAAGCAGTTTTCTGTAAATGAACAATTGTTAAGTACATATTTTAATGACTTTGATCATATAGACAGTTATGCACTGCTCGCTGAAACACTTTTTTATATAGCTTATATTTTTCAGACACAGGATGATGAATACACAATGTAAAATATTATACAGATTTTAACTATATAGTCAAAAAGAGATGAAGACTGTCTCAGTTCCTTTTAACTACCAGACAATATGATGACCATTTTTTCCATTAATAAAAGATACACCTTGCCAACAAATGTGTGAATAATCTTTAAATATTAAATATAGAACAGCATTCAGTGCTAGTTTATTAATACTCACTGTTATATATCATATATTGGAAAATGTATCAGTCTTTGCTCACTTTGAGTCATATAATCAGTCATAAAATCTTTAATTTATGCTGGTGACACAAGGCCAAGGAGTCTCCCTCTTAGTTTGGCTGTAACTGTAAATTTGACAGGTTTCAGTACTAACCCGTATGAGCAGTCCATAGTGAGAGTCTGAGAGGGGTTACTCTTGAATGTGCACTGATGCAGCAGAATAGCTAAAAACAAGAATATCTCTGTCTTGGCAATCTGGTCACCAATGCATCTCCTCTTACCTGTAGAGAAGATCATTACACTGCTGGTCAAGTCCTTGTTAAGGGCTCCATTCTCATCCAGGAACCTTGAGGGATTGAAGGTTTGGGGGTCCTGCCACTTCTGTGGGTCATGGTTCACAGACCACTGGTTGATGAACACCACTGTGTCTTTGGGGATGTGGAAGCCCTCGATGGTGACGTCTGTGGTGGTGGAGTGGGGGATGGTGACAGGCACAAAGCTGGTGTAGCGCATAGTCTCATAGATGAAGGCATCCAGATAGGTCAGGTTGACCTTGTCCTCCATTGAGGGCAGTCTGTCACGGCCAACCACTTTATCAATCTGCTCCTGGAGCTTGGTCTGCATGGCTGGGTACTTCACTAAGAGCAGCAACATCCACTGCATAACAGTAGATACAGTGTCCTGTCCTGCTCCAATGAGATCTGTCACGGTTCCCTCCACAAAGTCTTTAGTCAACATGTTATTTTTTCCATGTTCAATCACACTAATGATTGCATCACTCATGTCTCGAGTTACATCAGGGTCATATGTGTCTCTGTGCTGCACAACTTTGTCTTTCACATAAGCAAAGAACTCCTTATTGATAGTCTTGAAGTTCTGGTAAACACTTCTCACTGGGTTTGGGAAAGACTGAAGCCAAGGCATGACATCTACTAAGCTCCCAGCACCCACTGTCTCTCCAAACTTATCTACCCTACCCAGAAGTGCCCTGAACTCTGGGTCATCATGTCCGTAACGTTTTCCAAAGCAGAGAGCACAAATGACGTTAGCAGCAGCAACTGTAAATTCATGTGAAGGATTGAAATAACATCTATCTGCACTCAGCCTGAGAAAACTCCGAACCATATCCATGGCCTCTGCCACAATATGCTGTTCAAAGGCCTTCTTGGTCTGACTGTTTGCAGATGAGAACGCCCTCAAGGTAGATTGAGCTACTCTCCGGTGTGCCTTCCACTGTTCACTGTAATTGCTGAATGTCATACTTTTCCCCCCAGATATAATTTGAAAGGAGATGAAATTTGGTCTTCCTGCAAACTCTTTGCTATGTTGTACGAGAGCTTGTCGTATGGCTGTGTATCCATTCAGCACCACTATGTCATTGCAGCCCAGTCGGATCTGGTAGACATTGCCATATTTCTTTGCAAGCCTGGAGAAGGTAATGTGGGGCATTTGGCCTAGTTGCATGGCATTGCCCACTAGCGGCCATGCAAAAGGCCCTGGCAGCCTTTTCTTGAGAGCAAGGTTGCGGATCCACAGACAAGCCTCCAGGCAGAAGAGAAAAATGAAGGAAATGATGAGGGCTGGTTGGACTTGTCCACTCCATTCCTTTATGATGCTGCTTCCCTTCATGCCAAAGTCACTCTCTGATAATGCCATCTCTTGATTCTGCTGTAAAGTTCCAATTCTGATTTGGACAACCAAAAATCTAATTTATGTTTAAAAACATGATTTCTCAGTAGGTTGTTTAGGAAAGCAATAATACAAAGACAGGTAAAACAAACAAACAAACAAACAAAACTCACAATGGATGAAATATTTCTCCTTTTTCCTTTTCTCAGTGAAAAAAAAAAAAGTTCACGTGAACTGAGCTTCTGTATGTTCAGATGGTTCAGGCTAAGATCTCTCACCAATATTCAAGACAATATTATGAATATGGCGTGTGTTCTGATTTCTGGTCACAGAAAGTTAGTCTGTTCGATCTGGAAACCCGGCGCGTGTTATATATGTTTCCAGCACAGGGGCCGGGCTCCATGCGGTTCTCTTCACTCCTCCCACACGCCTGGAGAGCTGCTTGTGTTACCTTTGCGCACAAGTAACTCGCAGCACAAGAAAAGAGGAGGCGAAACCGAGCAGTTAAGTGATGCTCCTCGTGGACCGTGAAGGAATATTTTAAATAGTAATTTCCATGCTTGTGTCCGTTTGGAAACTTTTAGGTATTTTGCGCAAAACCAGACTGGAACTTGTGGAAGTTCTCCGTACGAAATGCGCACACGGTTTGTTTCAGTTCTTCGCATCTTTGAAATGTTCATATCATAGACACACAGATGTATAATAAAGATCTCCTTGTATTGTACAATAAATGTTCTACACCATCGTTCATTTTTATGCCTGCTATTGTTAAGGTCTCTACCCTAAACGTTTTCCTCATAAAGAGAGAAACATATGAGTGGTGCGTTACTTTTTATGGCTGTTTTATATATATATTTATTTTATATATATATATATATATATATATATATATATATATATATATATATATATATATATATATATATATATTCACGCGTTATGAACCCCCACTACATATTAAAACGCGACATTGTCATAATTTTTATGATTTTTGTCTGAGCAAATTGAATTACAGATCTCCCAACATGCTTAGTTTATAATTGGCCAAAAAAAGAGAACAAGATAAAAGATCTGTTGTGGTAATAACCTAATTTAAATGTGTCCCAAGGGCAATAAATTGGCCGGAGCTGGGTGCGCATTTGTAATAAACACACAAGAAGTATTTACTCTCAGTAGCTTCTAATAAGTTGAGAATTTTAATAGTTGTAAAAAAGAAAAAAGAAAAAAAACCCCGCATGCGTTAAAAGTCATATGTTTACAATTTTACAAATAATAATACATGTAGGCCTAATTTTATTTATTTATATTTTACTCTAATATTTATTATTGGCTTAGAATAATTTCTCACGGTTGTTGCACGTGCAACATATGTCATAACTATTAAAATGCACAATTTTTTTTTGTAGCTATCGAGACAAAATACTATCTATCTATATCATATATGCAGTATATACTCCATATGCGGCATTAGTTCATGGCTTCGCGTTTGTCAAGGTTGCTCTAGATATTTTAACTGCTGGTACAGTACTGTAAATATTACCTCTTGGCTGAAAAAGTTTTTTGCCCTATGTTTATGCCTTTGTGGTTGGTAAGACATTGGCACAATATACAAAGTAGAATTTATTTCTCATACAAATCACTCTAGCTCTGGTGATTATATTAACCTAATTGAGAACTCAGATCCTGAGGTGAAACATTTCTTGCCTGATAGCCAGACACAAAAATTTGTGTTTCTTGTTCCTCACCAGCTGTGGAGTTTATTTTTGTAGGAAGTTAATGGCTGTAATTAACAGAGTGAGCCAGTGAGTTTAGAGGAGCAGAGCCATCTAATAATCTTAAAAAGTCACTCTCTTTTACAAAAGTGTGTGTGTGTGTGTGTGTGTATGTGTGTGTGTGTGTGTGTGTGTGTGAGAGAGAGAGAGAGAGAGAGAGAGAGTTTGTTTCATTCGTAAATCTTACAAGTATTACGCGTGTAGGTATTTAAACTGATCTGTTTCTGAGAGCTATGACAAACAGAGCACCAAATTGTTCATAATTTAAAGTTCACATTATGACCATACACCAGAAGTACGGCATGCCTGTTTCCTAAAACACGATTGTGTTAAGATCAGCATAAATTTGTGAATGTTGTATATACTTAATTGTATCTCAGTGTTGTGACATTATGAGATAGTTGAGAAGCTCATGAAACTTCTTATAGTCATGTTACTGCATGAACATTTTTTGCATGAGTATAGGGGGACCTATACAATATTAAGCAGGTGGTTTTAGTGTTATGAGTGATGGCTTACACACGCGCACACACACACACACACACACACACACACACACACACACACACACACACACAACCATCAGCCATAACATTAAAACCACTTGCCTAATATTATGACGGTCCCCCTTTTGCACCAAAACAGCTCTGACCCACTGATGCATGGACTCCACAAGACCTGTGAAGATGTGCCGTGGTGTCTGGCAACCAGACATTAGCAGCAGAACCTTTAAGTCCTGTAAGTTGCGAGGTGGGGCCTCCTTAGAGCAGACTTGTTTGTCCAGCACATCCCACAGATGCTTGAACAGATTGAGATCTGGGGAATTTGGAGGTCAAGTCAACACCTTGAACTCTCTGTCATGTTCCTCAAACCATTCATGAACAATTTTTGCAGTGTGGCAGGACACAATATCCTGCTGAAAGAGGCCACTGCCATTAGGGAATACCATTGCTATGAAGGGGTGTACTTGGTCTGCAAACAATGTTTAGGTAGGTGGTACGTGTCCAAGTAACATTCACATTAATGCCAGGACCCAAGGTTTCCCAGCAAAACATTGCCCAAAGCATCACACTGCATGTGCCGGCTTGCCTTCTTCCACATACTGGTACCACTTCTTTCACGTGATGCAAAAGAAAATGTGATTAATCAGACCAGGCCACGTTCCATGGTCCAGTTCAGATGCTCACATGTTCACACATTGTAGGCGGTGGACAGGGGTCAGCACTGTCAGGTTATTATTATTATTATTATTATTATTATTATTATTATTATTATATAAAATATCACGCTCAGTCCAGAATGCCTAAAAACAATTGTTGCTTCCCATGGCTCATCCAGACATGAATTTAGAATTTAGTGATATATGAAATCTTAGGATGGGGAAATAATATTTCCTTTATCAAGAAGATAAACAGATGTTGCTTCATACAGTGTTTCCTGCTGGCACAAGTCCCTATCTTTTCTGGGGAATCCTCCAATGTAGCATAATACTCTTCTGCTCCATTCTCACTCTGTGAACACATGGCCTCATGTTGCCATTGAGACTAATGAGAGCCAGATGAGCCATGCGTGAATATGTGCATAGGCATGCATATGTCTGCCATGTGGTTGCCATGTTTGCCTGTGATTATCCCCTGTAGCCTGGCTGTGAAAAATGGGTTCTAACCCCAGGCTGACTCTCCTGAGGTAGCGTGAAAGAGGTTTAAAACCTTGATGTGTTCAGACAGGTCGCATGGTGGACACAGCCGGTCCAGCTCTGGAGCTAATTATGGTTTACTAGTCTCATTTCCACTTCTCATTGAGCTACCGTTAAAAAAAGCTGTTTTAGTTACTCAAACCTCTGAGTGAGTTCAATCTTTATGTTGCACAGATAGTCTTCCTTGATGCAATCCCTAGCACAAAATATATAAAGTTACAACATTAGTGACACTCTGGATATATGTGCATTGCAATTAATTTGATAACAGTCTACTATATTAAAATGAGTAAATATACACAAATTAAGACCAGTTTAAAGCAAGAACTTTTCAACTTTTGTAATATTTTTATATAGTATTATAGTATAGTAAATATTTTTAAATGGTAAAAGAAAATAAGGTAGGGAATTTCCTACCTTACAGCTCCAAGAGTCTCATTTATGAGACAGCTGTGCATACACATAGAATGAAATTTATTTAAGGTTTTCACAGTACTGACCATATGTATGCAGGAACCCCTAGTGGTATAAAAATGTTGGGTGGGTAAATTGATTATGAGTCGCTCCCATCACACTTGTGACCAAACAGATCATATTGGTGTTTAGCCATGGGCATATTTCAATGAGCAACTGAAGACAGGTCTGACATTTTCCAGTCATGTGCTGAATAATCACACGTCATGCATTCATATCACACATGACATTTCCAAATATGGAAGGTGAAAAGACAACAATAATAATGCAACTGGGCCAATAGAATAATAATAAAAAAAAAGCAAGTGGGGCAATAGAATGCATGTATGTAGCCATAAAATCATAACCATAAAATTCATATTTATTTCTTAGACAAACCACTTATAAAACTGCCAAATAAATCATTATATTTCTACTCTACATCATGCAACAATATCTCTAATTCATTGTTGGCGAAGTTCATCTCCTTATACTCCATGCTGTAAAAGTATTGCAAGCAGGCTACTGGGCTTTTAAAGGGAAGTTGTTTACCATATATGGCGATTTGGGGTGTTTCATTATGCACTTGAGTTTAGCCGTGTACAAGCAGAGCAGTGGGATTTATCAACGTCCATTGAGTTCACATGCATGTCATGGCCCCAGGGACAATTCCATCTTTGACCACTAGAGGGCACCCTGATTGTCTTCTTCTTCTTCTGTTGTCTTCCACCGTTTCGTGTTTTAATCATTCCCATGTGTGTTTCATTTCCCTGATTGATTAGTGCTCCTATTTAAGTTCCCTGGTTTTTCTTCTCAGTGGCTGGAACGTTGCATGAAGTTAGGTTATGGGCTGAGTGCTCACAGTTTGTTATTGTTCAGTTTATGCACTGTTTGGTTTTATTTAGTGTTTTCTTAGGGTTTCTTTCCTAGTTGTACTAAGTTTCTGATAGCCCTAGTACCTAGTGTGTTTATTCCTCAGGTTTATTTTCCTGAGCCTGTACCCTGTGTTCTGTCTTCAATAAAAGAAATTGTGCATTTGTATCCACCTCCTGGACTCCCTCATGACTGAATGCTCCAGCCACTCATGTATACAGCAGAACTTCAGTGCTGGTTGGGAGTGGATTTTGGCTTGTGAGGTGGGGACACCTTAAGAGGTGGTTCACCAACAGGAGGGACTTTTTGGTGCAGTGGGATAGACTGGACTAGGAGAGGGGTTGAGCTCTAAATTGGAGGCTCTCTGCTAAACCCCACCCCTGGGGCAGCTGAGGTCATTGTGTGGCTTTGGTGTTCCCCTGTCGCGTGGCTTCGGCGTTCCTGTTAAGGCCATTGTTCCCCCTGGCCCCAGGGACAACTCTGTCTTTGGCCACTAGAGGGTACCCTGATTGTTTTCATGCAACAATTTCTGTTGTCTTTATCCATTTTGTGTTCTAACCATTCCCATGTTTCATTTTCCTGTTTAGTGGTACTAAAGTTCCCTGGTTTTTCTCCTCAGTTGCTGGAGCACTGCATCAAGTTGGGTTATGTTTTTGGTCTGAGTTCCTACCTTTTTGTTATTGTTCAGATTATGCAATGTTTTTATTTAGTGTTTTCTTAGGGTTTCTTTCCTGGTTGTACTAAGTTTCTGATAACCCTGGTACCTTGTGTTTCTTTGTTTTTGTTTTCCTGAGCCTGTGTTCTGTCTTCAGTAAAGTTCTGCATTTGTATCCATCTCCTGGACTCCCTCATAATGAATACCAATTTCCTTTTGTGTACTGGCAGTGCTTGTGTACAAATTTAGAAGTTTATGCACAATTTGATAAGTGAGACCCCAGGTTCCTGGTTTGATCCTGAACTTGGGTTAGGTTTGGTTTCCACCTCTCAGCAAGTCAGAGCATGCTGCATGGACATGCTGACTTCATACTTGCATGTAAGTTGTGGGGACACTAGGGGGCAGTGTCACATGTACAAATCCATAATTACAGGAAATGGACAGCAAACAAAAAACAACAAAAAAAAAAAACATTTGGAATGGAAAACAAAGAGTTCCATGTTTCACCATAGGAATAATGGATGGAAGATGGTGCTGAGAAAAGTTAAGGAAAAAAAAATGATGGTACAAAAAAAGTCTTGCTTGAACCATTCTAGACAAAATCCATTCTCACTGAAAATTTCTGAAGGATTTTTCTGTAATGAGTAGTACCAAGAGTTCAAGAATTAAAGCACTTCAGTTTATTAATGCTTAAATGATGTAAACCATTTGAGTTATGTTTTACATTACCTACATTATATCTTATGCTGGGAGTCTGTTAGAAAGTAAAAATAAATTGGATGTTATAATAGCAGCTACAGCCAGTAGCACATTGTATACACATTACAATAGCATAGTTTTCTATAAATCCTTGATATAATGTACCACTGAGATATATAGTATGTTTGACACTGTGTTCTCTTCAGGTTAACAGGCATTTTTGCTTGGCTTTACATGCTTCTGGTGTAACTGCAGCTTTACTATCTTTGCAGAGTTTTGCATGTTCTTGCCCATGTCTGCATTGGTTTAGCAGTTACAGAAGATCAAATAATTAATGTAATCTATCAGTGTTCGTGATGATCAAAGCCTTCGGTGAAACCTTTAACGTTCACCCTGCAGTCTGGCCCGGAGTAATACTCAGTGGCACAACCATTTTCTCTTCAGTAACAATCATGTAGTATGTGCTGCTTAGGATCATTGGCTGATAGTTATTAAAAGATAACCTCTTGTGTAGGGATTTTGCACTTCCACCTAATACTCAGTGATGATGACAGTCACATTAATGTACAAAATACCATTATTTTAAACTTGGACCATGACCCCAAACTGCATACTCCCATACTAAATATGTCACTACATCATTGGTTTTCTTAATATTTAGGCAGTTAGTATGCATTATGTTTGGTAAACAACCTATAATTCCTTCTCTCTGTTACTTGTCACAAGTATTCTCAGCTAAGATTTGTATGATGGAGAACAGTGCAGCACATGCCATGTTACAAAATGTAGCTCTCAATAGCATTTTTCTAGAGGGCAATTCCAAATTGTTAGGAGGCTCCTAAAGAAAACTGCATGGTGCATGTCTTGATATTAAATTTTACTTCATAATCAAGTCCAATCTCAGTGTGTTGGATAAAAAGAAATTTTTTAAATATATTGTTTCCTTTTCCAAATGATTGGATTACCATACCAACCAAATATAGCAATGTACAATGATACGGTGCCTACAGCCATGTAGAAAATCATGGTAAACCTTTTTTTAATTACAGAAGAAAAAAAAACAGGTGAGGTTTCTCAATTTCTCTATATAGCCTATTTTCTTCTTCCCTGCCTATATGACATTTAAATGAGGTATGATACAGTGCAGAAGCATTATGCATCAATATCTATACAGGCTCTGCTGTTGCTGCTGAGAGCTGTTCTCGCGTGCAGGGATGAGTTCGCGTGCCATGGAGGCCTATAGCGTGTGCAGCTCCCAGTCACCGGGCTCCAACCTCCCTGGGGAGCTGGGGGAGGAGATTCTGCCAAGAGATTAAAATGGGATGGAGAAAGAAGGAAGAGGGGAGGCAGAGAACACACACTACTCAGAGAAATGGCTTCCAGATGACCCTGATTTCAGTCAGTTTAACCCACTGTAGAAGCTGCCCAAGGACCAATCAGAGAGTACGTAACCTAATTAAGTGTTCAGCATTGAGGAGGACACAAAATAACAAGTGTTCTCAATTTTCTTGGTGGACTTACATAGGCTCTGGTGTTATTTCACAGGTTCTTATGAATTTGTATCAGGTTGGTTTTTTTTTTTAGGTAAAACATTTTTCTTTCTGAAACTGAAATTAAGTGTGTGATATGCTCCCATATATGGGTTTTAGACCATACATCTACACCTACACAGACATATACACTTAGATGTTGATTAGCATATGGACCCTGGAAATAGAAGCTCCTGAGGACTGCAACAGAAAAGTTTTCACTCTGTCGTCCAGAGATTGTGACTCTGAATCCCGATGAACCCATAGCCATGTGGCTGGGAGTCCAAGAGAGCAAAAAAAAAAAAAAAGCTCTCTGGGTGAGAGGGATGGCATACTCTTTCTCCCCTGTCAATCACAGGGTGTCTGTGAGCTCATGTACAGTATGTGTAGGTTACGCCACCCCATGATGCAGCATGAGCAGCAGTTTGAAAAGATTCATGTGTCTCAGAGGAAGCTGTCGCATGATATCTTGTATCTTGTGTCACGTGCATCGTCAATATTAGTTTATTAATTAACCTTAATTAAGTATGTGGACACCTGTCCATCCCATCCATATGTGGGTCTTCCCCAAACTGTTGCCACAAAGTTGAAAGCACACAGTTGTATAGGATGCTTTTGTATGCTGCAGAATTACTGGGTTCTCTTCACTGGAACTAAAGAACCCCCAAACCTGTTCCAGCATGACAGTGCCCCTGGGCACAAAGCTAGATCTCTAAAGACATGATTAGCAAATTTTGGTGTGGAAATATTTGAGTCTTGCCCTCAGCCCCACTAAACACTTTTGGGATGAATTGGAACATGTACTGTGCCACGGGCCTTCTCCCTTGACATAAGTGCCTGACCTCACTAAAGCTCTTATGGCTGAATGAACACAAATCCCCACAACTATGTTCCAAAATCTGGTGGAAAGGCCTTCCCAAAAGAGTAGAGGTCATTATAACAGCAAACAGTGGAACCAGCTCCATGTTAATGTCAATGGTTTTGGAATGAGCGCACACAGGTGTGATGGTCAGGTGTCCGCATAATTTTGATCCATCCATCCATTTTCTGTACCACTTATCCTACACAGGGTCGCCTGGAGCCTATCCCCAGGGAACTCAAGGCACAAGGTGGGGGACACCCTGGACAGGGTGCCAATCCATAACAGTGCACAATCACACACACACACACACACATTCACAGACACACTATGGACAATTTGGAAATGCCAATCAGCCTACAACGCATGTCTTTGGACTGGGGGAGACGACTGGAGTATCTTGAGGAAGCCCCTGAAGCATGGGGAGAAAGTGCAAACTCTGCACATTCAAAGGGGAGGCAAAATTCGCCACCCAACCCTGGAGGTGTGAGGCAAACATATTAACCACTAAACCACCATGCCCCCCGACTTTTCTAATTTTAATAATAATCCATCCATTTTCTGTTCTGCTTATCCTTACTGGGTCGTGGGGAACCTGAAGCCTATCCCAGGGGGCATGGGGCACAAGGCGGGGAACAGCCTGGATGGGGTCTAATAATAATAATAATAATAATAATAATAATAATAATAATAATAATAACTTGATCCTCGATTATCCTGACTCATACTGTATAGGAAGCCTTGGGGGGTACATGGGGTGGTTGTATTTCATATGCATAATTAATTAGCTTTACTACTTCTCTAGCTTACTAGCTTTACTCCTTTTTTCTTACCTCAGCTTGACCATAGACATGAGAAAGAGATCAACACCTCATTAACTTGCAATAGATAGTAAAGCAGTTTTATTGATCTGTGCTTTTTTTTGTGCTGTCAAACAGAACCCTTTGTGCTATTTTTGTCAAGTCATTAAAAGTGTAGAGACTGATGTAGTGCTGAGTGACCACATGGGTCATTAAATATAGGCAAAATATTTTAGCAGAAAAAATATGACACAAAGAAAGCACAAATGAAAAGAAATGCTTCTGTTCATTTTCTCCTCATATAGGACGCCAACTTCACAGAGTTCAACAGAGTTATTTGTTGGCTGCCATGGTCTCCCTCTGTCAACTTAGCATGCACGTGCTGTGAGAACAAAAATGAAATAAATTTAGAATGAATCTTCTAATCCATTTTCCATTGAGTCAGTGCAGTGGTGAGAATATGTACAGTATACTGCAAAGAGAGGAGGTGTTGTTTGCTTCTTTACATTTGAATCCTGTCATTTTCTAGTATGGCTATTTCTGATAATGAAATTTCATTTCATTGGAGGGTGTAAATGAGATAAATGCCATTTCATTTTGCCACCATTGTTACATAATCACATAAAACATACC
Source organism: Ictalurus punctatus (assembly GCF_001660625.3). Classification (NCBI taxonomy): domain Eukaryota; kingdom Metazoa; phylum Chordata; class Actinopteri; order Siluriformes; family Ictaluridae; genus Ictalurus; species Ictalurus punctatus. The sequence goes on along the minus strand of NC_030424.2, from coordinate 9,571,352 downwards.
CTCACAATTTGCACATTCATGTCTGTGAAGCTATGTATACCTTTGATCCAGATAATTTGATGAAATGTCAGTATTAGTACCCCAAATGGCAAAGGGAAGTCATGGAATTAAAATTCCAAAAAAGTTGGGACACGGTGTAAAATGTAAATAAAAACAGAATGCAATTATTTGTAGATGTCATAAACCCATATGTTATTCACAATAGAACATAGAAAACATATCAAATGTTTAAACTGAGGAAATGTACCATTTTAAGAAAAAAATAAGGTAATTTTGAATTTGATGGCAACAACACGTCTCAAAAAAGTTGGGATGGGGCAACAAAAGGCTGTAAAAGTAAGTGTTACTAAACAGAAACAGCTGTAGGAAGATTTTGCAACTAATTAGGCTAATTGGCAATAAGTCAGTAACATGATTGGGTATAAATTTTTTTGGAACTGGGGTTGTAAAAGCATGATTATCCTTTCTTGTTTCATTGAAGAGAGGTTGACTTTCACATTTTTTAGATATTTCTGAATTGATTGCTTAGTGCCTATTAAGCAAATACCCCAAAGGGCCAACACAGTGCCAAGACTGGGTTGGTTTCTGTAAACAGTAGTTCCATGTAGTGTGGGCACTGCAATACATGGCATGTTGCATTGTGCCAAAGAGCATAACAAATTTTTAGCGATTTAATTACTTAACATTTAAGTAGACATGAAAGAGAGACAAATGTGGGTGGCCTTTGCTGAAGTACAATCAATTTCTGCACAGCCTTGTGGCATACCACAGGCATCTTTTCGTATAAGAAACACAATTATCACAGTCAAAGATTTGGTTTGCATTTTGGGTGAATGCTCAACTCATGTCATGAAACTGTGAAACTTTGTCAAAGAATCAGAGGAAGAAGCTGCAATTCTGTTCCCTCTCACTATGAGCATTAATCATCTTCTACTGTCCACCCACCCCATTCCACCAAAACATGTGTTCCTAGAAGAGCCTGCCAATATTTTACATGGTCTGCTAACTCTGTTCTACATATGTTGAATGTATCACTTGTAATATTTACTACCCCCTTCTTTGTAGATTATGCTATGGTAAACCTCCAGGGCCTGCATTCACAAAGAATAATAAGGTCAAAGTGGCTCCTAACTGACGGATTTAGTAGAAACTCTTAATTGTAATAGAAGAATAGAGAATCCTAACTTTTTTCAGTAAGAGAGTAATTGACAAAGGATTTAACAGCTAAATGTATGCTCTAAATATTTGAAAACTTACTTCTAAGTCACTAAGACCAAAACAAGAACCTTCCTAAACAGCCACTGGAAGCACTTTAGCAATGCAGTCAAGTTAATATGTTTGATGTACAGTATTTAATGGCAACACGTTTTAAAGGGGTATTGTGTCGATGTCAGGAGTATTTCAGTTTTTGTGTAAGGGATGCAATAACATGATTTGTTAAGTAATGCAGTATATTTCATACACAACCCTCTGCTATAGTACTTGGCCACATGAAAATTGCACTGATTTTGTACTGTTATAACAAGGAACAGAAATGGACTTAATCTGTGGGATGTCATAAAACTGCACAAAATAACCCATAATATGGAAGCAGTAGGGGAAATCTATATTGTTTGCAAAATGAGTTACAAATAATAAACATAAAATGCATAAGATTGCAGAGGTATCCCCCCTGTTGCGGTTGCTTCTGGTTATGCTAACTAATTTAAAAGTTTCACAGCAACTGGACACTGACCTGTGTACATTCTCATCTGCAAGACCGATAATGCATGGTATACACAAAGTATTAATATCTTGGGGTTATAATAAAAGATTATATTTAACATTATCCTTATAAGACAAATGCTTTGATTTTCTAAGATCCCAAATAGCACTTTTGCAATCAGATAATTGGCACAGCTAGTGCATGTGTCGTTAGTGATTTACAAAGAATACTTGAATGAATTCTGTCACAAGCAAAATATTAGGAGGAAACAGCTCAAAGAGACAGTTGGAAGAGTAAATGGAACAATTTTTGTGTATATACAGCCAAAAACATACATTTTAGTGTGACATATTGTGGTTAAATCAAACTTTCAGACAGTGCTGCTGGACTTGTTGCTCTTGGCTTAAGCTGATAACACACAAGAAAATTGGGTTAAAGTCCAAGGTGCAACTCCCACTCAGCTGTCTGAGTAGTGCTTAAGTCCTTGGTTATGTCTGAGGTCTGAATTACAATGTGTGAAATTTTGCTATTAACTCTTCAATCTGAATATGGCAGAGTATTTTTATATGTATATTTATGAACTTTTTGACTCTGTGATGCAGAATCTGAAACATTCTTTCTCTTTCAGTTTTACTTTATTTATATTCAAGTTGTACACTAAATAGATCGTTACACTTCTACAACCTGTTGGAGGGAGTTGTCTATCTGTCTAGCATAACGAGGAGAGCTCTAAGTACTGTAAGTGCAGAATAACGACATTCAGATAACCATATCCAATATGAGATATATAATGACCCATTAAATAGAACACAATGTCTTAGTTGTAAAGCTGCTATTAAGCCTAGAAAGAGGTCAGTTTCATGTAGATTTTGGTTGTACTTCAGTTCTTTCCAAGTGAGCAAACTACTGTTTAATAGGCTTATTAGGAGAATAAAGTAGGCGAGTCATTGTAAAAGTGAGTAGAATCGTCTAGTTATCACTTAAATTGTAATAATAATGGGCTTTGTTGGAGTGGCTGTGGCTTGAAAAAACAACAAAAAATGTCTGGACTTCTGCGTGACAAGGCTGGAGTCCGTTGGGGCAGCTGATGCGTTTGCGTGACTGAATCCCTTCCTTCTATCACCTCCTGGTCTCCTCCTGCTGAGCTCCCCTCTGACCTCGTACATGCCCTTGTTAAGCAGCATGCTTCTGGTTTATTTGTTTTGGCTCACTGCCCATGTGTGGGCTGCATTGAACCAAAGGTTAACTTGGGGCAGCAGGCAGTTTAAGAGAGACAAGGAAATAGTAAGGTAAGAAGTGAAATAGAAGCTGGAGGGGGACACAGTAGTTCAACACTGTGTATATCCACATCCCTAAGACCTTCCCTCTCTATTCTGATAATGTAGCCATGTGAAGGTGGGCGCATGGTTAAGTACATTTCTGTGTGACTTAAATGATGGGAACCCGAAGACATAGAAAAGTTTTGAATAATTCCACGGTGATACAGAAAACCTGGACTATTTTTCCACAAATACTTTTTTTTAATTACAAATATTTTTAATTTTGCATAATTGACCAACATGCTTGCTGGATCTTTTGTCCACTCTTCCATGCAATATTCTTTCAGTTGCAAGATGTTGGAGGGTTTTCTTGAATGTACTGCCCATTTCAAATCCCCCCCACAACATTTCAATGGGATTCAAATTTGGATTTTGACTAGGCCATTTCATAACCCTCCATTTTTTTACTTTTTGAGCCATTCCTTGGTGGATTTGCTAGAGTGCTTTGGATTATTATGCTGTTGAAAGTAGAGATCGAACGATATTGATTTTTTTTAATAACTGATACCAATATGATTATTTGCATCTTTATGTGCCCGATAACCGATATGCAGAACTGCTATTTATTTATTGTTTTACTTCTGTTTTTGACACAATAATAACAACTGACCACTGAACTGAACAAACCGTTTTATTTATTACAATTTTGTCAATTTCACTTCCTCCTTGCATAAAAAACAAAACCTTTATTTATACACCAATAAACAGCGGGGTCTGAAAGAGTGCAAAAAAAAATGTAAATAAATAAATAAAGTGCACCGTTAGTGTCTTTTTTTTTTTTTTTTTAAATAAAAGCTTCAATGGGTTAAGCAGATTATGCGACTCAGTGAGTTTGTCTCTATTTCTTAGCAACAAACTGCTTAAACTTCATGTGAAGCATTTATGTAACAAATCTAATTTGTACATTAATGGCTGTTAAGGCGGTTCTGCGCGCAATTCGCCCACAAGATATCGCCATTTATCGGTTGATAAGATATTACAAAACCGATAACCGATGATGGAAAAATGCTTAAATATCAGGAAAAATAACAGTAAAACACTTTTGATTCAACTTCAACTTTCAGACAGATGGATTCTGGTCTTTGCCTATATGATCATTGGAGAAGCTGTAGTCTTGTAAATGCTATTTCCTGGCATGCCTCCCATGCAGGTCAAATTTGTGCAATCTCTTTTTGATTGTAGAAGCATGCACTTTGACACCAAAAGTTGCAAGAATTACTAGCAGTTAAAAAAGGGGTATAAGTGCAGAACATTTACCATTTTCCTTACAGTGGAATGATGTATTTCCAATAATTTGGAAATCTTTTTAAATCCCTTGCCAGATTCAGGCATCCACAACCTTTTCTCTGAAGGCCTTACAGAACTCTTTAGATCTTGGCATGATTACACTACACACCTCAATAACAACAGGGAAGACCAGTTACTAGATATGAGAGAGGGATAACTAAGGTGTGATAAATGTAGGGGTATACTTACTTATTCCATGTGACTTATCGGTTTTTTGTTCATTTAAATTGTGAAATTGACTATAAAGTATACATTTTATGTCATTTGATAGAGTATATCAACTTTATTAATAGGCACTGTTTCAAAGAAGATAACATGTTTGCTTGTCCAAATATCTCAAAAAAGCCAACAAAAAATTCATGGGGTGTTCTTATTTTTTCACATGACTGTATGTGCAAACTACTTTACCAAGTTTAGCAGTGCCAAGCCTTAACCGCTAAGCCACCAGTGGTGGCCAGTATGTGTATTTTCTGACTCTGAAACTAGGAGCAATGAATTTCCCCTAATAAACTTGCTATTAGTACATACTTGCTTCCTGACTAACTTACACACTCTCTTATTACACCTTGCTTGCATCTAAACTAGATATTCCTTCTGAGTCAAATGTTGAACTACTACTACTACTCCTCCTACTACTACTACTAATAATAATACATGATTTACTATAGTCATTGTATTATCACTTCAGTCATTATTTTACAATTAAGAAAAGTATTGCTAGCCACCTTGCAGTACCATGGCAGTCCACTGAGTGGCTATGGATTGCCAGTTAAAAGCCAGTGGTCTTTGCAACAGCCATGATATTTTCTTGCTGACACTACTATATCGTAAATATAAGTCACACACAAACACAAGATGAGTAGTGGAAATACTTGTTGAAAATTGTGATTTAGGGTTAAAAGAAGAATTAAGCCTAAAATAATTTTTGGACATTCTTTTTTGTCTATTTTTTCTGTGCCTCAATATCTAGGTTGTTAAAAAACATTTCACTGAGGACAGCTTTAGCAGTTTTAACATAACATGATGCCCTTCGGTGAAAGGTTAATTCTCAAGCCTCATGCAATAAGCTGAAACCAGATGAAAAATTTTGAGTCAAAAATGTCTTGATCAGAAGCCAAAACATTCAGATGTACCATTGAACACATTAAGAAACCAAAACATTAAGATGTACCATGGAACACCATAAAGGCCATCATCAACAAATGGAGAAAATGGGGCATCACACTGACATTACCAAGAACAGGATGTCTCTCTTAAAAAAGACCAGAAGAAATCTTGTAAGGGATGCTGCCAAGAGACGTGCAACAATATTACAGGAGCTGTAGGAATATCTGACATGTACTGGTCACTCCCAGCATGTGACAACAATCTTCCTTCTTCTTCACATTTATAGAGTAGGATGACTAAACAGAAGCATTTTCTCTCACACACACAATAAATAAAACATCCAATTCCACCTAATTCGCCCCAAACTATGTGGCAAAATGTGCTATGGACTGATGAGGCCAAGGTAGATCTATTTAGGCATGATTCTAAATGATATGTTTGATGTGAAAGCAAGACAGCTTATGACCCAAAGAACACCATACCCACTGTGAAGCATGCTAGTGGCAGCATCAAACTACCTGCAGGGCACTGTTAGACAGCTGCCAGTGATGAACATTTTCACCTTCTAGCACAATGACGACCCAAAGCTCCAAGTCAACAAAAGACTGCCTTAAGAAGAAGAAGAAGAAGAAGATCAACATTTTGGAAAGGCCCAGTCAGAGCCCAGATCTAAATCCTATGGAAAACCTGTGGAATGCCCTGACGAGGGCTGCGCACAAGAGATCCCCTAACATCTTGAAAGATCTGGAGCATTTTTGCAAGCAAAAATGGAATAAAATTGCCAAACTAAGATATGCTAAATTAGTATAGTTGAAAAGTTGTATAACAGGCAATAGCTGTGTTACCAAAGTATAAGTTAAAGGGTGTGCACAGTTGTAAAGCCAGATTATTACATGTTTTTTCTATTTAATGTTTTTCTTTTCATTTAGTGACAGGTTCATTCGCTTTTTAAAGTGGTCAAATATGAAGCGGGAGGGGTAAATGGGTGATGGTGCCTTGTGGTGGACAGGAGGGGAAATTTATGGGCTGGATGTTACAACAGTCATATGAGAAACATGCACATAAGTTTGTGGCTACACTCCATTTTATTCATTATCCTCACCCAAAGGTCTCGCACAATGTCATCCCTGAAATTGATGACCCTGGAGTGTGAAACACAGATCAAATTGGGAAATCTCAGTCAGATGGACCAAAGCTTCATATCAATGAAACCATTAGCAATGGACCACTATCTAAAAACGTAGATGCCAAAGAAAACACAGAAAAACACATAAAGCTGTCAGATATTACAAACAATGGCAGATAAATGTAGCGATGTGATTGAATGTTTGTGAAGATGTCTGAAAGGACAGCCAGTGAGAAATGTTTAGTTAGCAAAAAACACCCTCCATATCCAGTCTGCTGGACAGAGCAGTGCCAGTGTATGGATTAAGGCAGACTTGTTTAATGGCACATTCCACTGATTTACTCACTTTTGTTTTGGATACATTTGATACCCAACACATTGGACAGTGGGCTAAGGGTCATTTTGTCCCAAGTGGTTGAAGAAAAAGACTGTGCGCCTGTGTATAAAATTTCCATGAGGGACTTGAAATACTATCCATAGTTTTACTATATCATTAGTCCTCGATTACTTGTAAAAGGTGATTAATAAACAATACATGAGCAAACCACCTAGAGGTGAAGACTGATCAAACATAGCCACTTTATCACAGTAGTGTCTCTCAGTAGTACTGTGAATGGACTTCTATCTTATTGAAATGTATACCCCTGATCATCCTACGGTTTACTTTTGAACAGAAACAGATTTGTACACTGGAACACACAATGAAAATGAATAAATTGCATTTTACCAACTTCCAAATTTTTTTTATTGTCTTCAAACAGGTACAGTATATGTGATGTTGCACACATACTGTACATTTCCATGATACATTCCATAATCAGCCTCAGGGCTTCAGCAGTGCAGGCAAAATAATCTGTCAGCAACCACAAATAGCATGGATTACCCAAAACTGCTTCCAACCAGCATGATTGCATGCTTCATGACAATGCATTGCAACTTCTCTTAGCCACATCTGAATGGCACTGTTAAATTGACAAATGAGAGACTTTATAGAATAGGGCCACTATTAGTATATCCCCCCAATTCCTCCTCCTTCCTTCCCTTAACAAATCATCTCTAATCACTAACTTCACTGGTGGTCTTTCAAACTAGCTTTTAGCTCTCAACCCAAACAAACCACTGCAAACAGAGTCTGAAAAAAGGATAGCTTGTTTCTAAAAATAAAGAACATAGGAGATTTGCTCATGTTACCCTTCTGCAAATTAAGAAAACAAACAATCAAAAAAAAGTTTGTTGAATTTCAAATAAATGTAAAAACAAAAAACAAAAAACAAAACAACAACAAAAAAACCCTCTGTCGAATCCCTATGAAAAAGAGTTTGCACTGCAAGCGATAGGTAGCTATTGATCTGAATAAATCAGGTAATTAAGGTAAGAAAATGCATAAGCAGATCCAGGGCAATAACAAAAATGTTTCAAGTCTAGAATAGTTGAAAACTATTAGTAACTATTTTCTGAAGCCCTGATCCTCTGGCACTCAGATATTCCTCTATGTATAAGTATGAGTTTGTGCTCTGCTACCACCCAAACATGTTCTTCATGGCCACTCCACCAGGTCAAACAGGTGTTGCCCTTGTTGTCAAGAGTCCAGAAGGCTTTTGATGGTTTAAGCTGGCTGCCCATCCATAGATGGGAGAAATGATTTAAGGAAAAATACCTGGAAGCTGTGTGAGATTCAGTAATTAGGCAGTCACTGTAATCAATATGATATGAGACTGATAGATATGCTGAGACTCTTGACTCGTTAAGCATGCTTTGAGCTCTGCTGAATCCATGAGAGGTTTCTGTAACACTCTACACAAAGCTCAATTGTAGGATCCAAGTGCAGAGTTTATTAAATCAGATGGGAAAGAAAACAATCGTTTTTCAAAAAGCCAGGCAAAGAGGTCAAAGCCAAAAAATCAGTAAGACCAGTAAACAAATCTAAAGGACTAAGCAAAGGGTGAAAAAGCAGAGTAGGTGAACCGGTATTGAGTAGGATTCAAGCAACGGGGGCCTCTGTTGGTATGGTGTGGAATTGTCTGGTGAGCATCAGATAAGACCACAATAAAACTCTTTCCTTAATATTTCGTTAATATCTAATAGTTAATATTCATATCAAACATCAGAATGGAAAAAATGTGTGATTTCTGACTTTAACTGTGGCATAGTTTGAGTATTTCAGACACTGTAGGTGTTGTGTGAGTAGGTGAAAAGTGGAAAGTGGTTAGGATTCAGGCAATGGGGGCCTCTGGTGGTGTGGCATGGAATTGTCATACAATCATGCAGCTACATGTCAAGAGCGGTTGTGAAGAGGGATTATAATATCTTTTTATAATTTATATTAGTTACAATAATTTATAATAATTTATGAGTTATAATATCCTTTCTGGCAAAGCAAACCAATCTGACCATTTTCTTTTAACCTCTCTTATCAAGAAGGCATTTCCACCCACAGAACTGTTGCTCACTCAGTGTTTATGAATTACTCAAACCAGACCACCTGGCACCAACAGTCATGCCACGGTTAAAGTCAAAGAGATCACTTAAATTTTTCCCCATTCTGATGTTTAATTATTTACTGAAGCTCTTGACCTGCATGATTTTATGCACTGTGCTGTTGCTACATGATTGGCTGATCAGATAACTGCATAAATGAGCAAGTGTTTTCCTATTAAAGTAGATGGTGAGTGTACATATATATGTTAGTTGAATTACGGGAGGCTGCATTCTATTTAAAGTCCCCATACCCACTATAAAATATGGTGGTTGATGAGTGACATTTTGAGACTACTTTTGAACTCGTGGCCTAGATTCTATAAAACAATACAACCCCAATCCCAAAGAAGTTGGGACGCTGTGTAAAATGTAAATAAAAACAGAATGCAATGATTTACAAATCTCATAAACCCATATGTTATTGAGAATAGAACATATAAAACATATCAAATGTTTAAACTAAAGAAATGTACAATTTTAAGGAAAAAAATAAGGTAGTTGATGACCGCAGCACGTAGGAACAAAATTCCCCACTTAACTCCTTTGGGATGAATTGGAACACCAACTTCATGCCAGGCCTTCATTGCCCAACATCAGTGCCCATCCTATTGTGCTTTTGTAGTTGAATTGGCAAATCCCCACTTTTAGTGGTAAGCCTTCCCAGAATAGTGGACGATGTTATAGAAGTCAAGTGGGAACAACTTAATATTAATGCCCGGGGTTTTGAAATAGGATGTTTAATACTGAGTTGTCCACATACCTTTGGCTATATACTGTATATTATGCAATGGTTTTTGATCAGTTGGTGGGCACTTTTTTGCTGGAGAACTTGTATTGCTGTCAGTTCCTATAATGACTGGGTACTTAGATTGTATTCTGTCATTTGTAAGTTATTTGGATATAAACATCTGTCATATGAATAAATCTAACACTAAATGTTAATGTGTGTACATTTGTATTTGTAATGTGGGCCAAGTAGTTCTGCTTGTCTCTATCTGACTTGAAGCCTCCGATTTCATGACAGGCGAAGAGGGGCAGAAACCTCCAAAGCTCAGCCTCTGATGTGAGAAGAATTGAAGGGATACAGCCAGACAGCATAGGGTCATACTTAACATTTCAACACTTTTACAGGTTGTTAAATGCCCACACCTGTACCCACACATGAATCACTTGCACACATCTGACAGCCTTCACTGATGATGACACTAATTGATACATAAATGAAAGCAAAGGCTTGACAAATCACCCTCCGGCAAATCTTCTAATGTTTCTCAGTCTATAAGTCCAATCTCTGCATTCTGCATTTTATTAGCTCTTCACCAAGTTTCAGCCCACAGAACAGCCATTTTTAGTTACGTTTTGACTTTTTGCCCCATAACACATCTTTTTTTTTCTCTCTCCTGTGTTTCCTGATTGGATTGATGATGGAGACTGTACTGTGCAAGTGTGTGTGTGTGTGTGTGTGTGTGTGTGTGTGTGTGTGTGTGTGTGTGTGTTTGTGTGTGTATGTGTGATGTTGAGGGGGCAATATAAATTTAAATTAATGGTTCTTCTGTCTACTGTTTTAAGCTTTAAGGTTATGTACAGTAAAAAATCAATTCAGCGCTTTTTAATTTATCTGAACCTTTCTGTTGCTTCTTGCACTGTCCAAATGACAGTTGACTGTTTTATGTCGCATATTGTAGAGGTGCTCTAACTTCTCACCCACTGCACACACACACACACACACACACACACACACACACACACACACACACACACACACACACACACACACACACACACACACACACACACACACACACACACACACACACACACACACATCCCCAGAACTCCCTCACCACTTTCAGTCACGCACAGACTGCCCTGTCTGTAGACCTCAGCTGGCTGTTTTATTGCAAAAGGCAGGAATACCATATGCTACAAAGGGTCCAAGAGCTACATCAATTTCACGAGTATAGTTACAAGGGAATAAATCTCTTAGGACATAAGAGAAGGCAGCAGTGGGGAATGGGATGTATGTCCTGAAAAAGATGGAGAACATAAAACCCAGTCTGCCTGGTTCTGCTTCAAATGATCATATTTCAGTTATTGATAGAGAAGAGATAAAATAATTCATGAGATGTTTTGTCTCATATGTCTCTAATTTGATCCTCATAGAGATACAGCATGTGACTCAGATTAGATTAAAACATTGTGCTGATTTATATGTGTCCCCTGAAATGATAATTATGGAGATTTATCCTATTAAATAATCTTATTTTAGTCCAAACAAACACTAGTTTAAAAGGTTTTACAGATTTGGAAGGTATATTAAAGACTTGATTGCAGTTAATTTGTTTAATCATTTCCCATTATTGGAACCCCATGGACAAGGCCGATGCTACCTATAGGCAGAGTACGCAATTGCCTATGACCTTATGCTTGGTGGCATGGCCTCCATAACTGTAACGTCACTTTACACTAGTCCACCAATCAAAACCGGCAGCAAAAGACTAAGCCATTGGAGTCCATCTAAGTCCATTGGATATAAATGAACTGTCAGTCACCTGTACTGAAACCAATTAATATTACTGTTTCAAAGTGGGTCCCACCCTCTGAATGTATGAAGAGATAAGGTACAATGAAAAAATGCAAAAATGCAACCTTTCTGCCACTTTAAGTCAGTGACTTATGATGGCACAGAAACGATCACCTCCTTCAGGGGCTGCTGAGCGAAAGGCTAAACAGGCACGCAAAGAAAGTGCAGCTCCTGATGCAGGTCATCTATTTTAGAGTGATTGTAATGTATTCTAAAAATAAACTGGGCTTGTTCTGTTGATCAGAGTCATCGGTATAGATCATTTGCCGGTTTATTCTGATTTCAAAAGAGCGTGAGCGCCATTGACACGTCGAGACTGTCAAGACACTTTGAATTTGCTTGTACAATGACATTATGTCGGGAGCTGACTAGCAATACACTAAAGTAAAAGTAAAGAAGTTTGCATTCAAAGTGAAAGAGCAAACCCACTAGAGCATTTTTTAATGTTTCAAAAAAGTACCTCAACTGCCTGTGTATCTTCTAAATCCCTCTGATGTTTACATTACTGCTCTAAAATAATACTTCATTTTAGGTTTCAAATCATAAATAGTGTTGTTATATTTATTGAAAAATAAGCATACAATTTTATGAAGAAATGAACTATTCTTTCTGATTAGTAGTTTGCCTCTTTCACTTCCATTAGCAGTTGATTTGTGTATATAGTGCATATTTAAGGTACTGAACTACAACACATAATATGACTATATCTATAGTCTGTAGGTGTCATGTCGCTGCAAACTCGTGACTACAGTTCCCAGAGTGCAGCGCAAACTACAGAGATGGCCGACGAGGACTACACTTCCCATGCACGCAAGCGTTCACATTCTCCGGAGTTCTGAGCACGGACACCTGAACTCAATTACACCCACACAGTATTTAGAGCATGCCTAGAACATCGGTTACTCGTGAAGTAAACGCTCAGCAGTCCTGTCGCTGTACTTCACTAAGCCGTCATCTTTGTTTTTGGATTTTCCTGGTTTACGGATTTACCGCCTCGTGTTTTGACTACGATTCCCTGCTTTAGCAGTATTGTCTGTTCGCCTGATCGACTGACTACTGCCTGCATTACAACATTCAGCCTGACCCTCGCCCCCCTGCTTCTGTATTGCCTGCGCTTGCTTCCACCTCATGTATCATAACAGATTACTTCGCCTAACTATGGAAGCAGCGGGTGCCCCGGAAAGGCAACAGTTTATTTATGAACAGAATTGAGCGATAAATGCACAACAAGAGCAGATATCTCGCTTAACAGAGCAAGTGTCACGCTTGTGTCAATCCACACTCCCGGCCACATCACCTCCACCGCCGCCTGTGCACATTCTGCCACCAGCGCTGGTGCATATTCCGCCAAAGCCGGCTGCACACATTCCACCACCACTGCCTGCGCACTTTCCACCACTGCCCATGCCAGAGAGATATGCCAGGGAGCTGGAGCGATGTAAGGGTTTCTCTGTTTTTCGCCAGCTACCCTGACATGCCGGAGACCCGTAAGATCACGCACTTCTTGGAGCTCTTAACCAGATGTGCCTTGTTATGGGCTACGGCAGAGTGGGAACGAGAGGGCGGCGCCATCCCCTCACCACTTCCAGCGTGCCTTCAACCTGATGGATGGGAGACCGGCCAGGAGCTCATGAAGATCACGCAGGGCTCACATGATGCGGTGGAGTATGCCCTGGAGTTCCGTACCATCATGGCATGGAGTGGGTAGAACGAGCTAGCCCTCAAGACAGTGTTCCGTCAGGGGCTGAGTCCAGAGCTGGTGAAGGAGTTGGCCTGTCTGGATGAACAATTCACCCTCGACGCGCTTATCGACTTTGCGATTTGGCTGGACTGATTACGCCGGACCAACCGCCCCATGCTGTGGGGGCCCCAGCTACCCGTGCCAGGAACCGTAGCAGAACCCATGCAGCTTGAACAGGCTCGGCTTCGCGAGGAGAAGAGGGAGCGATGACGGTGCGAGTCCCGCTGCTTTTTACTGTGGGGAGGACAGCCACCTCGTCTGCTAATGCCCTCACATGAAGCTGCGACAAGCCAGGGAGAGCGGCGACAGCCGACCCCGTCATCAAACGGTGAGTCCCGACCAAGCACGCACAGCCCATGTATTCATGTTGTCGGTTAAGATTGAGTGTTCAGGGGTGTGTACTGTGCTCATAGCGCTGATCGACTCAGGAGCTGCCGGCAACTTCACTGACCTTCATTGACTGCACAGGACCTAGACCTTCCCGTTCGTCCCCTACTCCAGCCACGCCACATCCAGTCCATCGATGGGTCCCCCATTGGCGAGGGGGTCATCTCCCACTGTACAGCACCCCTTGAAATCCAGGTTAGTGTGAAACCATCATCCTGTATGTAACTGTCTCTGCCCGGCACCCGGGCCTTAGGCCTGCCCTGGTTGGCGCTCCACAACCCCCAGGTCTCTTGGGCGGACAAGCAGATTACCCAGTGGTCCCCATACTGCCTCAGTAACTGCCTGACGCTCCCCGTAGTCCCAGTGGCAGCCATGTCAGTGGAGAGCCCCACGACACCCGTCCCAGTCGCAGTTCCTCCTGAATATTGGGACCTCAGTGAGGTATTCAGCAAGGAGAGGGCAAGCGGATTACCACCACACCACTCCTACAATTGCGCAATCGAGCTCCCAGAGCCACACCACCGCGAGGTCGTGTGTACGTTCTCTCGTACCATTCCTAAACAATTATTGCAGTGTGGCAGGGTGCATTATCCTGCTGAAAGAGGCCAGTGCCATTAGGCAATACCGTTTCCATGAAGGGAAACATGTTCTGCAACAATGTTTAGGTAGGTGGTACATGTGAAAGTAACATCCACATGAATGCCAGAACCAAAGGTTTACCAGCAGAACATTTCCCACAGCATTACACTGCTTCCACTGGCCCACCATTCTATCATATAGCCAGCAAATTTTTCAGCATTTTCTGCTACAGTAGCTCTTCCGTGGTTTTTGAGCAGACAGGCTAGCTTTCACTCTCCATGTGCATCAGTGAGACTTGGGTGCCCATGAGCCTGTTGGCAGTTTACCTGTTGTCCTTCCTTGGAGCACTTTTGGTGGGTACTATTCACTGCATACCAGGAACACCCTAGAAGACTTGTCGTTTTGGAGATGCTCTGACCCAGTCGTCTAGCCATCACAATTTGGCCCTTGTCAAAGTCGCTCTTATCCTTATGCTTGCCCATTTGGTCCTGCTTCCAACACATCAACTTGCTGTCTAATATTTCCTATCCCTTGACAGGTGGTATTGTAATAATTGATAATCAATGTTATTCACTTCATCTATCAGTGGTTTTAATATTATGGTTGATCGGTGTACGTATAATATAATCCACCAAATACTGTTCTGTTATATAAACAGAATACACACATACATACATACATACATACATACATACATACAAAAAGACTAGTAGGAAGATGAAAGTAAAAAGTGTGGGAGAAAATGTATGTTCAAAATGGGAGAAGGAAGTGCATTCACAAATGTCTTGGGAAATAATATTCCAAGGTCTGGGAGATATGGTACTAAAATGCTTCAGTGAGGTCTTTGGCACTTCCAGTATCCCAATGTTGTTGGATCTGAGAGTAAGAGTAGCGTAAAGCTGTAGGAGTTCAGAGAGATTTGATGGGGCAAGATCTTGTAGTGCTTAGTAACTGAGAAGTAGGAGATAATATTCAATTGTTTGTGAATTGCGTAGCTAATGTATCCATTGAAATATGGGTGTAATCTGTGCTAATCTTTGGGTATGAGTAAGGAGCACAGTAGTATAAATGTGAGGTTATGAAAGCATTTTTCAAACTAAATGTAAGGGTTGAAGATGAGCTTTGTTGTAGAGCCATCAAAAGTGATCAGAGAGAAATAGTTTGTATATAGTGTACCCTTAGTTTTGACAGGTATAGGTCAAAGGTCAAAAAGATACACATTCTATCTCTATATCTAGATCAAAGGTCATGATCATAAAAATATTTATAGTTATGTTAAATCTGGATCACATCCATTTGTGACAGAAACGTTACCATACATGGTATGGCCATGTGTTTTCCACCCCAAGCACGTTGCACACATGTTCTTTCTAACACTCTGTGGTATTTCATAAAAATATGTATAGTTATGTTAAATCTGGATCACATCCATTCGTGACAGAAACGTTACCATACCTGGTACGGCCATATGTTTTCCACCCCACACACATTGCACACATGGTCTTTCTAACACTCTGTGGTAGGTCATAAAAATATATATAATGTTAAATCTGGATCACATCCATTCGTGACAGAAACGTTACCATACCTGGTACGGCCATATGTTTTCCACCCCACACATGTTGCACACATGGTCTTTCTAACACTCTGTGGTAGGTCATAAAAATATATATAGTTATGTTAAAACTGGATCACATCCATTCGTGACACAAACGTTACCATACCTGGTACGGCCATATCTTTTCCACCCCACACACGTTGCACACATGTTCTTTCTAACACTCTGTGGTAGGTCATAAAAATATATATAGTTATGTTAAATCTGGATCACATACATTCGTGACACAAACGTTACCATACCTGGTACGGCCATATCTTTTCCACCCCACACACGTTGCACACATGGTCTTTCTAACACTCTGAGGTAGGTCATAAAAATATATACAGTTATGGTAAATCGGGTTCCCATCTATTCCTGACACAAACGTTACTAGTTATGTTAAATCGGGCTCCCATCCATTCCTGACACAAATGTTACTATACATGGAATGGCCATGTGTATTACACACAGACATCCAAACAAAAATATGACACACACAAACACACTTTATTTTCACATTATTTAAAAGGAATTTAAGTGTTATGTACTAAATTACCATAATTATGAACACAAGTTGTCAAGTTGACAATCATTTTTAAAATTACGTTTCTCCATATAGATTGTCTGCAGTAGAATGTAGTCTTTTAAACCAGAAAAAATGACTGCCTTTAAGTTTTATAACAATAGTAAGTAAAATCCAGTGTGATTTACATTACAAATCTCATACGTAACATCTCTGCAGGATTTATAGACGTTAAAGCACTGAATGAAATGAGCAATATAGACAAAAAATAAACACTCTGTGTCTACTACTTTGATCTCTCTCATAGAACTATCCACAGTCCAAAGGCTGTGGAGCTAAAAGGCTACGTGTGCGAATGACAAAAGATTTTAAAAACTAAAATAAAAAAATGTATCAATACATGAAATTAGATTACACAATGTAGTTGAGGTTTACATGAATAAGCAGAAATGTAATCATGCTTATCTTTCCTATAGCACAAATGAAAAGCCCTCTCTAGATGAGCAGATTTGTCAAATGAAACTTTTTCCTTGTTATCCACCGCTACGGTAAACTAAAGAGTAGATATTCAAATTACACTGCTAAATATGACTAGCATTAGCTACGTGTAGTAGTGCAAAATAGTCCATCAAATGTATTAGAAGGTGTAGCCTATACACGAGTCCACTACTGGTCATATCACTATTGAGAACATGCCCCAAATTCATTGCTTTAGTAGAATTTAATTGTAAGTGAAATGATAATCACATTGTAATGTCCTTAGTATTTGTTCAGTCTACAGGTCCTCTAACACTCTGTTAAATGAATAAATGTAAATGTACTACAATGTAAATTTTGTTTTAAATCAATTCATTCAGAAATTACACACAATATTAAGTTGATGTAATTATCAACATTATTATGTCAACACAACTCATCAAAATAATGTGTACAACTTTAAATATTTAATTAATTCAGTAAATTAGAATTTTTATCTTGCAACCACACATTAAATTTAGATTGTGGGGTTTAGGTGTTTCTGAGCCCATGCAGTGATTTCCATTACAGAATCATGCCTGTTTTTAATGCAGTGCCACCTGAGGGCCCTAAGATCCTGTATGCAATATGCAATACCGATTTTCACCCTTGTCCCTTGCGCACAGAGATTTCTCCAGATTCTCTGAATCTTTTGATGATATTTTGTACTGTAGATGATAAGATATTCATACTATTCGCAATTGTACGTTGAGGAACATTATTCTGAAATTGTTCCACAAATTGTAGACGCAGTTTTTCGCAGATTGGTGAATCTCTGCCCATGTTTACTTCTGAAAGACTCTGCCTCTCTAAGATACTCTTTTTTATACCCAATCGTGTTACTGACCTGTTGCCAGTTAACCTCCAGCTGTTTCTTTTTAGTAACATTTACTTTTCCAGTCTTTTGTTGCCCCACCCCAACTTTTTTGAGATGTGTTGAGGCCATCAAATTCAAAATTACCTTATTTTTTTCTTAAGATCTTACATTTCCTTAGTTTAAACAATTGATATGTTTTCTATGTTTCATTGTGAATAACAGATGGATTTATGAGATTTGCAAATCATTGCATTCTGTTTTTATTTACATTTTTACACAGCTACCCAACTTTTTTGGAATTGGGCTTATAAAAATGTAGCATTTTTAGAGAGAAGAGTTTTAAAGGCAACAAATGAAATTTCAGGATTTTATCTTGTCAGGATTTAATTGAAGAAAGTTGGATAATAGAAGGTGACTAATGTTAATGTGTGTTGTTCTATTGTGGAACAGTAACTTTTTGTATTGTGCAGTGCAGGCTATTATAGAAATATGATGCATTGAATCGACACATTAATGAGCAGTGATACCATTTTAATTGGATCAGTTTTGATGAAGTAGTGATGCTTTTTCTGACCTGTCAAACAATCACCTCTGCTAGAGTTGTGCCAGAATAACTTGAGATGCCTGTCATTACTGAATGGACAACTCTTTCAGCCAGCCAGCAATGTATTTGGGCCTAAGACCCACAGTGGTGAGTCCACCCACCCACCACAGGACTGAAAATGAACTACGTGTTTTGCATGCCCAGCTCGCACAGCCAGACAAATCTGCATTTATGTTTCAGTGAGGAAAAATTAACCACTGACTACAGAAGCCAAAATGGAAAGGCACAAATCAATGAAAAAGAAATAGCTAATGAGAAGCAGCAATACAAGAGTGGGCAGTTTATTCTGTCCACATTCTATAATAACAAAGACCATAAGGGTGACTGGTCTGATATACACAAGCAAAGCCTAGTGTAGCAGTTTAGATATAGTGAAATAAAGGTCTTACAAAAGGATTTATTTATTTATTTTTTAATAAACACACCTGGTCAATTTAGGGGGCAACTTGAGTCCAAGACAGCATAGGTAGGCCTACTAAATTGGTGAAAAGTATTGGTGAGACAATTGGTAGCTGTCGTGTGATAGAGAAGCACTAGCTCTGTCAGTAATTTGGGAGAAAATGGGGTTAAAAACTGCTAAAATAAGTAACCATTTAAAGCTTGTAAAAATATTTTATTGCTCTTTTGTGAAAGCTTTGCTATTTCTTTTGGGGATTTTCAATGTTCACTTGAGCGAACAGAATGCCTGCTCAAGATTGACTGTTTACTTTTATCCACATGATAAACTCAGTAGTGTTGTGTTCCTTTGTGTCATTGTGGTGCTGGAAAATAAATGTCATTTTATATTTGTTTGTATAACACTAAGGTCATTATGTTGGCAGAAACAACATAGTAAGTTTCAGATGTGGCCTTTTATTGGAAGCAATTTTGTTTTCATCAAATGTGGCACCTTCTCTTCAATTCCAAAAGATGATAACACTCTTCAATTGCCTCATTTTATAAATAATATATTTTATCCCTCTTGTATAAAATAATAATTTTGGAGGTTTTTTTTGTTGTTGTTTTTCTTTTTTTTAAATGTGTGTCTCTAAGTGATTGCTCGTTGGTTCCTACACTTAAAGCTCATTCTACAAATTTGAGTAGGGATAAACAACTGTAAAGTTAGTACACTGGATATCATATAGATATTTTGAAATCTGTGATTATACCTGTAAAACATATAGAAGAATATTTACTACATTTTTGCAGTTTTCATGAGTTGATAGGAAATTAGAACCCTATATCCCTCTGTAATTCTATTTCTTTTCTCAGTTGAACATATGAGGTAAGAATCCCTCACTATTCATAGCATATCACTGTATTTAGACACAGCAAGTTCAAGGCAGGAGTCAAAAACCACAGCATGCTAGTCATAATGAAACCAGTGCCAAGGATTCTTCCCAAATTAATACTGACTCCAGCTCTGACTAAGTCTTTATTTGGCTACAGGAAGTATTATACTATCTCTTCTCCATCTGTAGAACTATCTTTCACAAGCTAAGCATAATAGTTCATTGTTTTCATTATGAGGACTTTCGATCTGTAAAGTATACCATAAATAAGATAAATGTCTTCTTCAGTGTTACAGATCCTTGTTTATTTGCAAGTATTCCTATGTCAATATTTTAAAAACATACACTCACTGCCAACTTTATTAGGAACACCATACTAACACTGGGTAGCCCCCTTTGAGATTCTGGTGTGAAAAGGTCAGCTATTGTGTGTGCATAAAAATCACAGGAGGTCAGCCACTTCTGAAATACTCAAACCAGACTGTCTGGCACCACCAACCATGCCACAGTCAAAGTCATTGAGATCATATTTTTTGCCATCCTGATTAACAAGCTCTTGAGTCAAATCTACTTAATTTCTCCCCAGGCATCTCAGCACCACAGGTGACGATGAGATCATATACTAGAAGCTTGTTAACACACACTGGCCACATTATTTGTGGACACGCAAGCACTCTAGGCTCTCTCTCTCTCTCTCGCTCTGTGTGTGTGTACATGTTTAGTGGTGCATATCTTGTACAAGTATCATCCATGAGGAAATTACAATAAACCGACTCACTGCAGGTTAAACCACACAATGTGTAAACAATAATGCATTACTCATTTAACATGGTTGAGATGGAGGCTTGTTTGTCATTATGAATCAATACATGTACAATGTAGTCACAATGTAGACTAGCTGCTTGAAATTACACTGATGAAAGTAATTAACACGCACGCACACACACACACACACACACACACACACACACACACACACACACACACACACACACAAATAGTACTCACATGATTTTTGTGATTTTCAATTCTCAGCTAATGTAGCTCTTTTTCTTGATCAGGTCATTTCTTTCTTCTATAGAAAACCCACACTGCCCTCTTGTGGTCATTTTAAACTTAGACCTGAAAACAATTGACTGTATTGTGTATTAAATAAATAAATAAATAAATAAATAAATAAATAAATAAACAAACAAATAAATAAATAAATACGAAGTTAACAAAGTTAAACGGATAAACTTGCAGTTTTTAAATTTTAAATATTGACACACAGAATTCTCAGATTATATAGAATCAACAAAAGGGAGTGTATTTTATTTGTTAAATGACTTTTTTTTTAAAATCAATTTTATAATGTGCTTGCTGTGTATGTACCAGGTAATGCTGGTAAGGGCAGATGAGGCGAGCTCCAGGGAATTTACACCAAAGAATTTTACCAAGGTTTGTGCAGTTTCTCATACAATACATTCCAGCTGTGAGTAATGTCATCGTATATGCAGAGAAAATGCATGGCACCTTTTATCACTATGGACTGTAAATATATGTCAAATTTTATTTTTATTTCTGAGTAACTCGTACATATTTTGTAGTAGATTCTATTGTAAAGGAATAGTTCACCTAAAAACAATACTATTGAGCAATAAAAAATTGTTGATTGTAATGTTGTTACATTTAGCCTGCTTCACTGAGTGCAGTTATGTCTCGCTTTAAGTTTGTTTCCATCTTGATACTGTTGAATTTTAAAATTAATATTTAGACAATTGTTATATTAACTTCAATCTTCACATAGGATGCCATTGGACATGCATATAATAATGACAAAGCTGTAAGAAATTAAAACTACAAGAAAAAGTGTTATTTAGTTTTAAATCTGTGTTTTTCACTAGTGTCGCTACTTCCAGTCATCAAATCAAAAGTTCTGTGTGTCATGTCATATCGCAACATTAAAAAGGTCAAGCCAGAGGAGTTTACAGCTCTAACTAACTTCTATCCCTGCCCTGCTCCTAATGCTTCATTAGTGGATCTACTGAGCCATTACAACTACTGCTTGTCTTCTGCACTTAACAGTCTTGCTCCACTAAAGACTCAGACTGTGTCATTTGTTCACACTGCACCTTTGTATACATCTAAACTCCACCAGATGAAGTCCATGGGTCAGCGTCCGGAGCGGTTATCAAAAAGGACTAGTCTTGTGGTACATAATAGAGATGATTCTGATCACATACTTCAGTACGAAAACGCCCTTTCTGTTGCAAAAACATCATATTATGCAAATATCATCAGGAAACAAGGAAACACCAGAGCTTTTTTTCCCACTGTGAATGAACTACTTAAACCACCTGATAACACCATTCTTCTGAATCTCTCTGACGTTGCCAAAGATGGCACCATAGATGGCGGCGCACACAGTTGCTGCGGCTCACGGCTCTCCTTTCCAGTGCTCTTTTTTGTTGTTTTTGTATTATTTCTTTATTACTTGTTTGAGCATTAACGGTTCCACGAACATCCGCTATACAAGTCAGAACCTTATGGATATTGGGGACCAACACCGAATACCTATTTTGAGAATGTTTCATCACATGCACAACATCCCGACGACATAGCGAGATTGCCGGGCTCTCCGTGGATTGTTGTCGGGTCGAGAAGGCAGCGCAGACGGAGGAGGGTGAGGAAGCAAAAGTGGGGATACAGGTCCGGTATTATGCTAAGGCTAAGAAAACAACCACAGAAGCCACCTTTACCGAGCCTGTTTCTCTCCAATGCCAGATCCCTAGTGAATAAAATCGACAACTTGGAATTACAACTAGCTGGAAATCGCTACGTTCATAACTGCTGTGTTTTGATTATTACTGAAACCTCTTTTCATCCGAGAATATCCGATGCTAGCATGCAGCTAGCAGGTCGTACTATGCTTCGCTGGGACAGGACTGAGGACTCCGGTAAGAGCAGTGGGCGGGGGGCCTCTGTATGTATGTGCATGAGAATTGGTGTAATAACGGAACAATGATAGATAAACATTGTTCCTCTGACCTCGAGTACATGTCTTTAAGATGTCGGCCATTTTTTCTACCGAGAGAGCTAACAGTAGTGATTATCACGGCTGTGTATATTCCACCCAACGCCAATGTGAACACGGCACTCTCTCTCCTGTTGAACACCATAAACGAAAAGCAGCAGGCTTGCCCCGACGGTGTTCACATAATTGCAGGAGACTTTAATAAGGCGAACTTGAAGACTATACTCACAGACGGTGTACCTGGTAAGGTGCTCAGATCATGTGCCCACCAGCTTGCCCACATCTTTACCAGAATTTTCAATCTCTCCTTGGCCCAAGCAGTCATCCCGGCCTGCCTAAAATCAGCCATAATCATCCCAGTGCCAAAGAAGTCGCCCACCACTAGCCTGAATAATTATTGTCCTGTGGCCCTCACTCCAGTTATCATGAAGTGCTTTGAGGGATTGGTTCTTCAGCACATCAAGGACTACCTCCCCCCAGATTTCGATCCTTTTCAATTTGCTTATCGCGCAAACAGATCCACAGAGGATGCTATCGCCGTAGCTGTCCACTACATGTTGAGACATCTAGAGCAGCAACAGAGCTACGTCCGGATGCTTTTTGTGGATTACAGTTCGGCTTTTAATACAATAATTGCGGACATTCTCATCACCAAATTGGTCACCCTTGGCCTCCCCCGCCTCACGTGTGCCTGGATAAAGGACTTTCTCACCAACCGGTCTCAGACAGTGAGACTCGGACCCCACCTCTCCTCCACTCGCACGTTGAGCACAGGTTCTCCACAGGGCTGTGTGTTGAGCCCCCTCCTGTACTGTCTCTACACATACGACTGTAGTCCAGTCCACAACAATAATCTTATCATCAAGTTTGCTGACGACACCACAGTGGTCGGACTCATCTCAAAAGGAGATGAAGCAGCCTACAGAGAGGAGGTCCTAAACTTGGCAGCCTGGTGTTCAAAGAACAATCTGACTCTAAACACCAGGAAAACCAAGGAACTCATTGTAGACTTCAGGAAGCACAACACTGAGCTGGCCCCCCTTTTCATTAATGGTGAGTGTGTGGAGAGAGTCCACACCATCTGGTTTCTTGGCGTCCTTATCTCTGCAAACATCTTATGGACGGACAACATCACAGCGGTTATCAAGAAGGCTCAAACGTGGCTACACTTCCTGAGGGTTCTCAGGAAGTACAATCTGGACTCCAATCTGCTGCTGATCTTCTACCGCTCGTCCGTCGAGAGCCTGCTGACATACTGTATCACGGTGTGGTACAGTAGCTGCACCGCAGCAGACAGGGAGAGGCTTCAGAGAGTAGTAAGAGCAGCACAGAAGATCATTGGCTGCCCTCTCCCTTCCCTGATGGATATTTACACCTCCCGTTGCCTCAGCAGAGGAAAAACCATCATTAAGGACAGTTCTCACCCTGGCTTTGATCTGTTCAATCTGTTGCCCTCAGGGAGACGTTACAGGTGCATCAAAACAAAGACTAGTAGATTTAAGAATAGTTTCTTCCCGAAAGCTATTACCATTATAAATACATACATGTACTGAGTTCACAGCATATGTATATAGTGTCTCAAAACTGTGCATTTCATAGTACCTCCCCCATCCACCCCAATATCTTGTTTATTTATCTTGTTCATTTATCTTGTTTATTTATCTTGTTTATTTATCTGTTTATTTATCTGTTTATTCTTCTTGTTTATTGAATGTACATGTTTGCACGGAACAAAAAAGGAGTGGCTCTTAATTTCATTGTACATGTGTATAGTGACAATAAAAGGCATTCATTCATTCATTCATTCATTCATTCAAACGCTGTTTGGCCTTCCTGAAAATGTTCCACTCTAAAATTGCGACCATTCATCTACAATGGACTCGTTCAATTAATGAGCAAAAGGACCCATGCTCCCTGAATACTACGGGCCCCCACATACCAGTGCATTTAGTCATTTCAGTCTCCCAGTGGAAAGTCACGTCTTGAATCTTATCATGAAGTGCAATTCCTCCACCTCCACTTAGGATAAGAAACAGATGAAACTGGAGATGAGGTTGCCATGTTGACCTCTCGCTGGAGCTGTACAGGAGAGACTGCCTCGTGGGTCTCTGGCTGGAGCTCTGGAGTTGAGGTCACCATGTTGACCTCTGGCTGGAGCTCCACAGGGGAGACTGCTTTGTGGGTCTCTGGTGGAGGTCTGGAGATGAGGTCACCAAGTTGACCTTTGTCTGGGGCTCGGCAGAAGAGACCACATAGTGGGTCTTAGGCAGGAGCTTTGGGGTGGAGGTCACCCAGTTTGCCTGCTAATAATAGGTGGTGAATTGCAAGGCAGGTTTATCTGTGAGGCTGGCCTCCCCCAAAAGATCCCCCAGGACGGCCCTGGATTCTGCACTGCCGAACACCATCACAAATATTCCCACAAACTGAGTTACATTCTCAAGTCCCCTGGACCCCATGGCCACTAGACGCTGAGCCCACTGGTGGGCTGGGCCAAAAAAACGGGACAACATGAACCTTAGCCATTGCTTCTCGCTGGGCTTGGGGTCCGCTAGGCTTGCAAAATAGAGCTGGAGGTCAACAAGAAAATATTCAGGAAAGCCAAAAAACCCATCATACAGATCTGGGAGAGCTATGACAGTGCACTGAGGAAACTGGATTGAATCCAACGCTGGGACGGTTTGTTTGGTTTCCTTAGTGTGACGTCTCGTCCGTCTTCCTGCTGCATCCATTGTCAGGTGAACTATTCCGTCCCGTTCTTAATGTCATGAATGTTAGAACGGATGCAAGTGCAGATAAGAGCTTTTAATAAAGTGAGGCAGGCAGACAAATCCAAATCATGAGACAATAACATGGTGAAAAACAGGCAATTGCTCAGGCTATCAGCAAACAGGCATAAATGAGGCAAGGCAAGAATTGAGAATGAGAAACCAGAAAGAAGATCAAAGAACATGAATCAAAATGAGGAACAGAGTACAAACTCTTGGTATGGTGATAACACTCAATACTTCGCAAAGAATTAAAGCCTCGAAAGTCCTTTTAAACTGTGGTGTGATTGTGCATGAGATTGGATGACAGGTGTGTGTGATTAGAATAAATGAGTGTTCTGGGAATTGCAGAATGGCCGAAATGTTTGTAGGCCGCAGTTGTAGGGAATTTAGCCAGCGGGGGGAAGAGCACAGACTCTGAATGGTGAAAATTTGCCACGCTGCCTATCATCCATCAGCTGCGTGTGTGTCCGCGGCCCCACCCTGCAGCCACACGTTCTACGGCTGTCCAAAACATTGGTGGTGCTGAAGCGGAGCTGTCTCTTAAGCACCACAACGGCAGTCTCGGGAGGAGCAATCTTTGCTTCTTGTGCGCCTTTGTTTGTGTGCCTCCAGTCAGGTTCCCCATCATGGACATAGCAGAAGAGATAAAAAAGTTTTTAGCATAGTGGAGTGGCATGACTTTTGTAAAAAAAATTCAAGCGCATTACCTTTCGATTTCTTTGTAATTTAGCAGAATGACTAACTTTTAGTTTTTTGGTTGGTTTTGCCTTAGAGTTTACAACCGAAGTAGAGACCTGAACTTCTACTGGAGCTTCTGCGCCTCAAGACAGGGACACTGTGATTGAAGTAGCAAGAGAGGTAAGACAAGACAAAATCATTTAACACAGTGGAAAGACATGACATTTTTGTTAAAAGTTCAAGAGACTAGCCTTTAGATTTCCTTGATCTTGAACATTGAGACTAACCTTTAGTTGTGCTGCTGGTTTTGCTGTAGTCTTTACTGCTGAGGTAGACTCCTGAACTTGTACAGGAGCTTGTGTGCCACCAGTCAGGTTCCCCATCATGGAGATAGCAGAAGAGATAAGAAAAGTTTTTAGCATAGTGGAGTGGAATAATCTTTGTAAAAAAAAAAAAAAAAAAAAAAAAAAAATTTCAAGTGCATTGCCTTTCGATTTCATTCTAATATAGCAGAATGACTAAACTTTAGTTTTGCCGTAGTGTTTACAGACAAGGTCTTGTCCTGAACTTCTACAGGAGCTTCTGTGTCTCATGTCAGGTTCACAGTGATTAAGGTAGCAAGAGAGGTAAGACAAGACAAAACTGTTTAGCCGAGTGGAACGACATGGCATTTGAATTAAAGGTTCAAGTGACTAGCCTTTAGATTTCAGTGAACAGTGTTTACCTCAAGACAGGTATAACCTCATTGAGGTAGCAAGAGAGGTAAGACAAGACACAGTCATTTAACACAGTGGAATGACATGACATTTTTATTAAAAGTTCAAGTGACTAGTTTTTAGATTTCCTTTATCTTGACCGACAAGACTAACCTTTAATTTTGCCAGTGGTTTTGCTGTAGTCTTCATCACCAAGTTCTGAACTTGTTCAGAACAAGACCTTGTCTGTAAACAGTACGGCAAAACTAAAGGTCAGTCACTTTGGTAAACACTCCCCTGTGCAGTCAGGTCACTTTTACAGTCTCTTCTATCCTCTATACACCCCAAGCAGTAATGAGCAAAATAGAGATGATGCAGGCCAGGGACGTCGCTAAGCCTATTTGGGGGTGTGGGGGGGGGGGATTTATATATCATATATTGTTTTATAAATCAATATATCAACCAATATATTTTCTTTTTGATTTCGTTTTTTTCCATTGCATCTTAAACCTGTTCCATGGGGGGACAGGGGGGAGTGATCCACACAAGACACAGTTTACTGTTTAAACATTTTATGTTGGCTTTATTAATTATGCTGACCTTTATCACACACACACACACACACACACACACACACACACACACACACACACACACACACACACACACACACACACACACTTGCTGCAGACTCACACACAGGCAGTGAGAGTGCAGAATGACGAGGTCACACTGTATGACTTTCCCTGATGAGAAACAGCCGTTAATCTTTTTTTTTTCCTTAAAAGAACTTTAAGAAGAATAATTAAGTGATGATGCATAAAGTGTGCTTATTCATTTAGTAGATACCAGGCCAATTATCAAACACAACCTTAAGCAAAATATAATAACACAAATTGAGTGTTTCCACATTGTTGGCAGTCATGAAATCCCAATTTAACACAGTATGTCTAGGATACAGACAGCTTATGATATAGATCATTTAAAAGTCATTGTTTATAACAGGTGTATTATTGCCTGTATTATAGCAGGAGCACTGTAATGAATTTTACAGCTTTCCCTCTCCTGAAATGTCTCCCCCTTGAAGGAAGAAAATGGAGTCACGAGAGTGTGTGGTATCATGGCCACTGAACTAAAAGACAAAAATATGGAAATCTAGTCTCTCATAACCTGCAATCTTCAGATGTGTGTGTATTAGGCCAATGACTCCTTACTGCTTCCTTATACCTGTGCTTTTAATAATCTCAGGAGATTATTAAAATACTAAATCCTTCCAGGTGAAAATGAAACTTGTCCTATATCTATTTAAAATGTAATGTATTGTATTTTTTCACTTTGTTATGCACTTGTTCATGTTATTATTAATTTTTTTTTATGTGCTAAGACACAATTATAGACTATACAGCAACCATGTACCCAAATTATAGACTGAAAGTAAATTATGAATTTAAAATTAATATTTTAAGTATAGCTTTAACGTGTCCTTAATGTCTTTATGCCATTATCATGGATGCATTATCATTGTGCATTTGATAATTCTATAGAGTTACCTGAGATGGTTAAATATGTTTTCTTTGATTCAGTGTCCATATTTACATGGACAGCAATGATCTAATTATTGACCTTATTCTAAATAAGACAATATTGTGATTAAGGTGTGTTAGATTTCCATTTATCTAAGGAATCTCAGATTATGCCTTTCAGATCTTCCGTCATGCCTTTCAGTCTGTTCTACAATTACTTCTATTAACTTTTATTTCTGTGCTTAGAAAGTGTGGTTCTCAGAGCGTTTTAAATCGATCTGGGGAGCCTAAATGAACACACACTAACTAATATATATATATATATATATATAAACCAAGAGTATTTATACACATTGATAACAGCAGTGTGTGGACAGTTACTACTGGTGCAGGGGCCAGACGGATAGACAAAGCACACAGCACCCAGGGTCATACTAAAAATTAAGTCTACTATAATAAAGATGGCAGGTGATCAGCTTATTCAAAGAAGTAATTAAATGTATACATTCATCATAGGTATTTGATAGCAGTTCATAATATAAGAGAGTACATGATATAAGAGATTTTCCTTTCATTCCTCTCATTTATTCTAGCGTAACATAGAATCAACCAAAAGGAATTCTCTAAAGTCATAGGTTAACATCACCCTTCCACAGAAAAACATGGTAATGGTTTTGTGATGAGAGCTAATACAGAAAAAAACTATATGTATATATGTAAAATGTGAATCAGGTCAGCCAGCAGGACAGGACTTCCTTCTTTTGTAGACACATTCACTGATGCTCAGACCTCGTCAGGGGTACAGGTACGTTCGTTCCCGAATGGGCAACCTGTCATAGAGAATAGGTGGAGGAAAAATAGAATGGACAGAGCTTATTTGTTAACAGCTTTTAACCAACTTGCATGTCTCCAGATCGGTCCTTCTGATGTCATAACACCTGGTCTCCTGGAACAAAAGGATGTGTGGGTTTCTGTGAGGGGTAAAGGTCATTTTAATTTAGCACGTACACAACACGTCAAGCAATTTAGACACATAGTCATCTGGATGAATATCAACACCACTTCCGGTGGACTGAGAAAGGTTAGTAGACATTTTACAAGCCATGGGGAAAGGTCAACCGAATAACACCTCAAAGGGTGAAAGGCCTGTGGTTTTAGATTGCGTCATTCGAATTTCAGTAAGAACGGCAGGTAAAAGGTCAGACCAGGCAGTACTCCTTTGCCAAAATCCTGATGACAGTTTTAGCATTTTTCCTCATGCATAGAAAAGACTCAGCCCATTTAGAGAAATGGTCTACAATGACCAACAACATTCTATGCGGTCTAACAGTTGGCATATGGGTAAAATTGATCTGCAGACATTCAAAAGGCATCAAATGGCCTCTGCTTTACAGCAGAACTAGTGGCGTTGTTTTGTAGACATATCAAACATTGTCATATCAGACAACACTCCTGATAGAGAACGATCTGAGCTGCCATCTTTGTTTTGATGATCGCGAAAGCTGTTGGTTTAGCACAGGAAGAGATTAGATTGTCAAATAGAGTGGAGTGTGAGATTGGCAGGCTTAAAATACGATCCATCTACAAAAACATACTTACTGTTAAACAAAGGAGTATCAGACAGATCAGATCAGATGCTACATGAAGAAACAATTTCTTTTAAACAATCATGATTTTCAGGTAAACGAATGGTGTCATCTTGTGAATTTAGCAGACAAATTTAATGGTCAAATTTGTGGTAGCACAGAGAATAGTTTCATAACCACTTCTGCGCTGAGCCATCATGTGTTGTGTTTCAATGTTGGATAATACCAGTTTCAACTGAAGGGCCATGTGCAACACCAAAGGGTGAAAAAAAACAATGATTCTGCATCTATTACCTACAGAGCGCTACTCCCAGTCACTGCCCACAGACAGCCGGGTAGTCCAGCATGTTCCTGTGCCACCCCCAGAGTGTTCATGAGTGGGCAGATGGTAAGGTTCCGTGTAGTCTCCAGGACAAGAGAGGAACATAAAGCATTTTTGCATAAACAGTCTCAGGAGTATGTGTCCCAGGAGTGAAAAGTGGATGGAATGTTCTCCGATGGCCCTATCTGTTTTGTAGCAGGCAGCTGAGAAGTCATCACAACTGCCATCCAGCCGTCCGACAGCCTTCTCTGTCCTTTTGATAAGAGAAAACCCAAACATTTGACTTCTGTTTTAAATAGGTGCAATTTTGTACGTGAAACCTGTTGTTGGCTCAAATTTAGCCTATTACCCAAAAACATTTAAAATTCAACTTAGAAGCCAATACTCACATCTACCTCTGAGCCCAGTTGGAGATAGAAAAAATACACCAGCCGTGAGTGAGAAGAAGCAAGGGTCCAGCTTTATTGTTCCGTTCCACCACACGAGATCCACACCGATGAGAATTCTCAGAGGTGATCCCAATCCCCTGAGCTTAAGCTCCAGTATTTATACTGTATTTACACACTAAATAACCCATATGTTTCAAGAAGACTATGATCTCACTACCAATAGGGTTAAAAAAGAGCTCATTTACCTTACTCTTATGTTCCAGAAAAGTGCTATTTCACTTACACATAGAATTGAAACCAGGGGTTTTAATTTACACATAAAATCAGAACCCAGGCATTTCCAATAACCCAGAAAATAAAAACCCAGAGTTTCCAGTTACTCAGAGGATCAGAAACCAGAGTTTTCAGTTACCCAGGGCATCAGAAACTTCAGTTTTCAGTTACCCAGGGCATCAGAAACTTCAGTTTTCAGTTACCCAGAGAATAGAAAGTGGAGGAGACTAAACAATCTAATGGGACCTTGGTCTTATTGTTATCTCGAGGGGGGGCAGTTTGACCCAGCCACCCTTATAACTGGCTCCTCATGGTTCTCTTAAAATTAAGGCCTTCCTTGCGAGATGAGAATTTTAATCTACAAGAATCTTCACCATCTGAATCATGAGTAAGTTATATTTTCCTGTATTCCTAATTTTTATTTTCATATTTGCTCTATATCTCTTAATATATATATACTGCTTGATAAACCGGTTTACTGTACTTCCTACTTCTTAATATCATTATATTACCCTTCTACTGTCCCACATATCCTATTATTCTGGTTTTCATAAAGAGTATATATATTATTTTTATAAGATATTACCCTTAAAATATCTTAATATTCCTTTTTATTATTCTTTTATTATTCTTATAAAGTTATAATAGTCTGTGTGTGTGAGAGAGATTGTGTGTGTGTGTGTTATGTCTACTTGCCCGCCCTTGACTGTACGAGGGTGTGTGTGTGTGTGTGTGTGTTTTAGCACTCCTCAGCTCGTACACTTCTTTCGACTTTTTGACTAACAACCCATAGTGTACTACTCTTAAAGATCTTTAAAGTGTTTTTTTCCAATTTATCCACATCTGACTAATACCGCTTCTGTATGTCTAGGTGCCGGTGCCCGTCGTCAGTCCCTTCTCTCTCCGTTACTGGACCTGGATCTGGATCTGGATCTCGATCTGGACACTCATTACCAGCTTGTGCATCTCACTGCTGATATCATGGTGCTACTTAACTATCTTCGCAGCACCCCCCCCTAGGAATGGAGATCCGGTGTTCCCCCCTCTTCTTCGATACAGAATCTGCCCCGTGAACGTGCGTGTTGACGCCTCTACACAGTCAGAACCCCCCTCCAGCTTCCAGTCCGAGGATGATGTCGTCTTCTCTGATCCGGGCCCCGACCATTCGTCCCTCTTCTCACCTACCAGTCCGCCCGACTCTCAGTGGTCCGTTCACTTCACCCTCGCTGATTTCCCCATGTCCCCAGGACGCACCCCATTTTCTTCCCCCTCTCGCTCTCCTCCAGACTACGCACCCACCCGTCCTGTGAATTACCAATAAAATTACATTTTTACTCATACTAAGTCTCCCTCATGTTTATTTCATGTCATTTTCATCCACAACAGCAGATGGTAAGGTTCCGTGTAGTCTCCAGGACAAGAGAGGAACATAAAGCATTTTTGCATAAACAGTCTCAGGAGTATGTGTCCCAGGAGTGAAAAGTGGATGGAATGTTCTACGATGGCCCTAGCTGTTTTGTAGCGGGCAGCTGAGAAGTCATCACAACTGCCATCCAGCCGTCCGACAGCCTTCTCTGTCCTTTTGATAAGAGAAAACCCAAACATTTGACTTCTGTTTTAAATAGGTGCAATTTTGTACGTGAAACCTTGAATCCATTGTGAGCCGGATGTTCTAGCAGTCTCAAGGTTGCAGTTCAGCAGCTTCTGACTCAGCAGTGATAAGGAGATTGTCCTGTATTGCAGTACACGGGCGTCATCATGGAGATCTTGCAAGGAGTCTCACCACACGAGAAAACACGGGTCAACATAACCCTTTGGCAGGCGTGTCCAGGTCAGCTGGCATCCCCTATGCATGAATGCATATAGTGGCTGAACGCTGAAACAACAGCACAAATCCACCACGCTAAACCATGCATGGTGTGAAGGTATTAATGTAATGTAATAATAGAAGGCACATTAGAACAATAGGAGAAATACAACATTGAAACACAACTTCTGCCTGAGGTCTTGTGTAACTCGCCACGTGCCATCAACAGGTGTGTTATACAGGGCTTCAAAACGCGTTGCTGTAACAGAGAATTAACAATAGCAGCATCAATGCCAAGGGCTTTCGATTCAGGCAAGGGATATTGTTTTACATACACAGGATGAGAATGTTTTGATTTAGCTGATAGGACATTGCATGTCCTTGTGGTCTGCCCAGAGAGTTAGGCAGAGTCTGTAACCTTGGATCTGATTTTGAATGAGTGTCACGAATCGTGACGGAGCAGAGATAGGACGGATGCAAGTGCAGGATGAACAGTTGTTCATTAGAAAGAGAGATAGGCAGACAAATCCAAAACGTGATCCAAAACGTAATCCACAAACATGCAAGAGGTCAGGCGATTGGCAAACAGGCATACACGGGGCAAGGCAGGAATCTAGGTCGATAAACAAAACAAGAAACGAACTATGACGAGGGGCTGGAAGCGGATAATCCAGCGCGAACTGACTATGACTATGACTATGACTATGACTATGACTATGACTATGACTATGACTATGACTATGACACGCGTTAAACTAACTCTAAACATTTAATCTTCTGCGTTGTGTGCTGGGAGGCGTGCCGTATATATGCGGACATAATCAGCGTCTAAACCGCTAGCAGCTGAGAGCAATACAGACCCACGTGAAATCCCAGCCAATGACAGAACAGGGAGGAGACATGACAGAAACATAAACAAAACACACGTGTCCAGATGTCATTACGGTCAACAACGGAAAAGCAGGTGCTCGCGCATTCGCGCTTAGAGCACGCTGCTTAAAGGGGGAATCGTGACAATGAGACACATTCTGAGACATTGACCAGCTGATTTAGGAGATTTACTGCATTTCCAGAATCAGAGGTTTCGAAATTTAGAGCGCGAGAATGCAAAATTAAAAGGACACTCCGGCATGTTTACGAATTCATGCGTGAAAATTCATGATTCAAACGTTATAATAATTTGTACTCATATTCATAACAGTCCCTGAATATTATATACAATGGCAATAATAAGAAAGTCTTGCGTTTGCATTAAAATGACGTATCAGCGCGCCATTATGTCCGCGAGAGCAGCAGCAGGGTCCTCTCTCGTGTGCGCTCTCCCCCTCTCTCGCGCACACTCTCTCCCTAGCTCTGTGTTTAGATTCACATCACCATGGAATTCAAAAACACTTTAATTCAGTTTCCAAACAGGGAAACACACAGAATTAAAATTAAATTAAAAGAATTAAAAGCTACGTTTAAGTATGATCGGCACAATGGGTCACAAGAGCTCTGTCGGCATCCCTATTGATTGTAATAATAATAATCCTGCTGTACAGGATTATGTACAGGTGGTGGTGGAAATGTATCTGATTGATGGTTTGAATGGGACCTCGCCATCCCTGCAGCAGCGGGGACGGGAGGTGGACCATACATATGAGGAGCGGGCTGATATTGACCAGGCTGATAATATGGGACAGATTGTGCAGGAAAATACTGCAGGCCACCTCTTACTATAAAACCATGACCACGGCCACCTTGACCTCTCCCTTGCTGCTGATCTCGTTTTTTAGCATGACAGTTACGAGCCCAGTGGCCAGGTTTCTTACAATAATGACATGATGTGCCTAAACGATAATCAGGACTGGTCAATGGGAGATGAGCACTACAGGACAGTGCTCGCGCTGGGTGTGTGGGCGGTTTAGCATGAGTGGGTGTTTTCTTAAAAATTGGAGCAGCGGCGGCACTGGAATTATACGAAAGCGGAACTTTAGTTCTACGTGGTGGTACGCGAGGTGTCTTTTCTTTCACATAAAACGTTTTAGGGAGCCTGTCTTTTAAATTATAATGTTTATTCCAAAAGGGGAGTAGGCGAAGCCATTCCATATAACATTTTGACATATATTCATAATCCCAATCCGGATCACCTTCCCTGTCATAAATCATTCGTTTGATCTGAGCAAATACACGCGGCTCAAAGGAGCCATGGAGTGAAATGATTTGAAGCTGCGGCGTGCATGCAACTGACCAGCCGTGTACACAATCTAAATATGGAACCGTATAGAATCCACCTAACACGGTCTCAATCCAGTCTCTTGGTGTCATGCCAGGAGACGGAAGAGCCGGGCTGGACGGAGACCCTCCCATAACTTGGAACACAACACGCACAATAACACAATAATACAATAATACTAAACAAACAATACTAATATAACACTCATAGGCAAACCACACAGACAACTGCAAATTCAAATTATTCTACAAATATAAAATACAATTATTAGGCAGGCATGACGTTACAGAGGATCATAGACAAGAGTACAGATTATCGACGACAGATAATCACTCAATTCTCTCATTTATAATTATGAGTTCGGAATTACACTGCACCAGGGAAGAAAGAAAAACACTTACCCTGGCCTGGAGTAATCGCACGTCTGACACCAAATTGTTAGATTTCCATGTATCTCAGGAATCTCAGATTATGCCTTTCAGATTTTCCGTCATGCCTTTCAGCCTATTCTACAATTACTTCTATTAACTTTTAGTTCTGTGCTTAGAAAGTGTGGTTCTCCTCAGAGCGTTTCAGATCGATCTGGGGAGCCTAAATGAACACACACTAATACATGTATGCTCAAATAGATATCCGAGTTAATTCATGCAAACCAAGAGTATTTATACACCTTGCTAACAGCAGTGCGTGGACAGTTTCTACTGGTGCAGGGGCCAGACAGATAGACAAAACACACAGCACCTAGGGTCATACTACAAAATAAGTCTACTATAATAAAGATGGCAAGTGATCAGCTTATTCAAAGAGGTAATTAAATGTATATGTTCATCATAGGTATTTGATAGCATTTCATAATATAAGAGAGTACATGATATAAGAGAATTACCTTTCAAGGTGTTTACATGAGTTGCTTTTAGATTAGTCCTTTCATGTTCCCGTTTTACATGTTATAGAACATAGATCGAATAACGGCACACGTCATTACGTCCTCACACCACGCCATCCGACGTTCCTTCCAGAATTTCAACTATCAACATACAGTTCATCTTCGTTATGGTACCGTATAGTTTTGGGTGTTTTTATTTTTAAGTTTATGAAAGCTTCAAGTGCAGTTAATTATTTGTCGTGCTATACGTGCTCATAGTTGACTGCTTGAAGCCGTGCGATGTGTCCGAAACCTCATACTTACCTACTATATAGTATATAGAAACACATGTATTTCATCTACTATATACTGTAGTAGGTAAGTGTGCGGTTTGGGACGCAGCCTATGCTCTCTTGTTTGTGCTAAACGGTTGAGCACTGCCGTGTGTGTACGTGTCCTGTCGCAAAATGCGGTGAAAACTCCCACACGACGTTAATAGTGTGATTAAGGTGTGCACATGTCTTTAATACACTTCTATAATGCGACTAAAAAAGGAATACTCGACATGTCTTAATTCGATTTGTGTTAACTTTGAATATCACTTTAATTCGATTAAGGTAATAAAAAATTGCTGTTTACATGCTAGTTTCTTAATCTGAGTGTTGTCTTAATTGGGCTCATATCGGATTATTGTTGTCCATGTAAACATACTCAATGCTGATGCTAACCCTTGTGTGGCCCTCACTTTTTGCTCCCATTGGGGGTCTTCACATGGTCAAATTGACCTGGTACATAACTGGGTGTCTATAACACCCTTATACAATATTAATGACAAATTTGTGTAATCAACATAATCAACACATTTGTAGCATAAATCAAGTGAAAATGTTTTCATGACTGTTTTCATATTGACTGAGTATTGCACTTGTGTTTAATTGTTACTCTGAATTTCTATCTCTGTCTGGTTATATTCAGATGAGTATTGACTATGACGATTACACAGAACAATTAAAAATCGAGTCTGCATTTTCTTTTTAGAATTTAATTTATGCTTAGACAAAAATGGAAACTGGTTAATCAAATCCTCCTGAAATCAGTTCCTTCCTCATGGTGCATTAGTTTGTAAGTTTCACCTGTACCTGCTGCAATCATTCATATGCTGCAATCAACCTGCTCCTTGAGATTCATCTATTACCAGATTATTTGGCATTACAAAAACACCAGATTATTAACTATACAGATTTAACAGGTTCAGACTGTTGGCTATGGTGTATTTGCTTGTGTGAGGAAAACAGTGTAATTACTTTTGAACGCCAAAGTTTCAACTGAAGGAGAATTTCTACATTGTAAGTGTATATAAAACCAATGAGAAATGCTTATATTGTGTTGTAAGAAAAGACATTACATTACATTTATTACATTTATTCACTTAGCAGACGCTTTTATCCAAAGCGACTTACAAATGAGAAAGATACAAGCAAAGACACTTGAGACATGACTGTTGAACATAAAAACGACACTTTCCTGATTATTTAAAAGCAAAAAAACAAAAAAAAAAGGCAATACAGCTATTATAAACCATTTATTAGGTTAAGGTATTATTTACAGATATTAGTACATTTCATACTACACTGAATGTCCGAATCTGATTGAAAGAAGGTTTGCGTTATTTTATTTAAGGTTAGATAAATATGTGTTAATTTTGTCTATTCCTTAATCTTAAACTACTAAGTCTAAAAAAACTTTATATATACATATTTACATGAATACACCATACTTCTGCACTAATTAGATCCACATAAATGTAAGTAATATATATTAATAATTTCACATTATTTTAAAAAAAAAAAAAAAAGACTAATGCTGAAGTCTAGGGGTTAAATACTTATCACAAATAATTAAAATAAAGACTACTGCAAGAGCCTACAGATGAAATTCTTAACACAAATAAAACAACAACAAAAACAACTATAATAGTAATAATAATAATAATAATAATAATAATAATAATAATAATAAAAGACTAATGCTGGAATCTAGGAGTGAAATACTTACCACTGATACTTACTACACATTTTATGATAAGGTGATGAGTATGAGGTGGTGACTAATAGGAGGTGTGATTCTCAGAGCAGATGGGCCTGGTAAAGGGGTTGGTTCCTCGAAGGGGGTAGGCTTCTAAAAGGCACCTCATGCTCATCACCACCACCATCTTGCTCCTCCTCACGCTGGTCAGGCATGCGGATGTCATCCTCGTACTCATTCTCTACGGTGTTGTGGTGGAGCTCGTCAGCAGGAAACAGTGGGTCAAATGATGTTTCCTCCCTCTGTCTTCCCGTGTCGAAAGAGATGAAGAGACAGTGAGACACATCTGCAGGTCTTCTAAAAGGAACCGGAAAATCCTCACTCTAAACAGTCCTTTGCACAAAATGTATTTACACAAGTTAACTGTAAATTACTGTCATCTTCATTTAACGGTGCAAACATCCTCAGTATTTACATTACAGCTGTAAGTAGAGGTGTTCGATACGGGTGTTGCTGTTTCATAACTTCACTGTTAGTCAAGGCGTATAATCAGACACTTAACTCACTCCCAAAAAAACAGAATAAAATACATTTCTGTCTATTACAGTTTATCTTTTTGCTGATCTCTAATGGTTCTCATCCCTTTTGTGTCCATCTGTGGCTGCCCAAAAACTCTTCCCACCCTCTTTCTCCTAAACACAACGCCTAACTTTATTACACACGACGGCTATGAAGAACGGCTAGAACCACTCTCCTGTCGTCATTCCTCCTGAGCGACCATGTTGGAGAGCCTTAATAGTATGTGAGTTCGGTGCAAAAATGACTCTGTTCCTGTCCTGATAGTAAAACAAAACGTGATTGGTTGGAGCGAGACTGTGCTACGATTGGTCAGTGCAAAGTGGCCGTTATCTGATTGGCTTGAGTAGACGGTGGGCGGAGTCCAACTATTTGTGAATTTGTGTGCACTCTTGACACTAAAAATGTTTCAAAATCCACAAATGCCTGCAGCTATCCACAAGCACGCGGGGACGCGATCCACAAGTGCGCAGGAATGCGATCCACATGCGGGTCCCGTGTTTTTGTGGATTGTGATTTGTGGATCTCATTCTATTTATTTGTGAGTTTGCTTAATTTTTGTGAATCTCGCTACATTTATTTGTGGATTGTAATTTATTTATTTGGAAATATGTTATCATTTTAACCCCATAATTGTTTGCTTTTGTTAAATATACATAACTATGTGCAAAGACAGTGCTGTGCAAAGAATAAATATTTCCTTCAGTTTTCACCACCTGTGTGTTTTTAAAACCGATTAAATACCATGACCTCGACCATAAAACCAGTTTAAACTTAGTTATTACACTCTGAACATTCCTAGAAATGTTTTACTGAATGTTTAAATGCCTTCACATATTATAAAACTGTTTATAATTTAATTCCTGCCCACTTTAACACAGTTTTATTTCCTATTTGTTGTACAGCAGTTACTGAACCACAAAGATGAATAACTAGATAATAAAACAGGACACATTGCATGTTATTGTGAATATTTATAGCTGTTTTAACACGGTTATTACTTTCACGAGTCTCTATTCACTCTTTACAGCCCGATAAAGATCACACAGAAACCCTCAACACTGAGAACTATTATTTAGCAACATTAGCCATATGCTAACTAGCAGGCTAGCTAATCTTAGCTTCACTAATGTTCCTCCTCAGCCTAACTATTTGACTTTAGTAAATTTTAAGAAAAATTTCGGACTTTTCTAACAAGTTAGCAAACATAAAACAAGTGCTAACAAGCCCCGCTAACATTAGGCTCATTATTTTGTTTCTTAAACCATTAGCCGAACGGTTCATTTCTGCCCACAAACATTTCTAAACACATTAGTTTTTCTCTTTTCTGCTCGTTTCCCTGTAATTTAATAACATTTTAAGCGTGTTTGTATGATTTTAACACTCTTACAAGTGTGTTAAAAAAACCATAATCAAACAGCTCCTCTACGAGAACCGTTACCTTACCATGGTGGAGAGTCCACGGTTTGTGTGTCCCTATGTAACTGTGTTGTCTGGAGCCTTGTGCACCTGGTATGGTCCCACAAGGCAAAGTGGTCTCAGGGGAGGGGCCAGACTAAGAATGGTTCAAAGACACCCTCATGAAGAAAACAAAGGGAGGAGGAGTTACCCTGCCAGGAGGAAGCCCAGGGCCTCTGTCTGGAGCCAGGCCCAGAGGGAGGGCCCGTCTGTGAGCACCTGGTGGCTGGGTTTGCCACGGAGCCCAGCCGGGCAAAGCCCGAAAAAGCAACGTGGCACCCCCCTCTCCATCCTATGGGCCCACCACTCGTAGGATGAACCGTGGGGGTCGGGTGCTCTGCTACATGGGTGGCAGTGAAGGTCAGGGACCTCGACGGACCAGACTCGGGCAGCAGAGGCTGGCTCTAGGGACGTGGAATGTCACATCTCTGTGGGGGAAGGAACTGGAACTTGTGCGGGAGGTGGAGCGCTACCAGTTACATCTGGTGGGGCTTACCTCAACACACAGTCTCGGTTCTGGAACTGTACTCCTGGATAGGGGATGGACTCTATTCTACTCTGGAGTTGACCAGGGTGTGATGTGCCGGGCGGATTTGGGGATACTTACAAGTTCCTGGTTGAGCGCCGTTACATTGGAGTTTACACCGGTGGATGAGAGGGTCACCTCCTTACGCCTACGGTTTGTGGGGGGGGATCTCTGACTGTTGTCTGTGCATATGCACCGAACTCCAGTTCAGAGTACTCGGCCTTCTTGGAGACCCTACACGGAGCCCTGTATAGGGCACCAGTAGGGGACTCCATAGTTCTGCTGGGAGACTTCAACGCGCACGTGGGCAATGATGGTGATACCTGGAGAGGCGTGATTTAGAGGAACGGTCTCCCTGATCTAAACCCGAGCGGGCGTTTGTTGTTGGACTTCTAGTCATGGATTGTCTATAACGAATACCATGTTCAAACATAAGGAGGCTCATAAGTGTACGTGGTACCAGAGCACCCTAGGCTGAAGGTCGATGATCGATTTTGTAATCATATCATCTGATCTGAGGCCGTATGTTCTGGACACTCGGGTGAAGAGAGGGGCAGAGCTGTCAACTGATCACCATCTGATGGTGAATTGGGTCAAGGGGTGGGGGAAGATTCTGGACAGACCTGGAAAGCCCAAACGGGTAGTGGGGGTGAACTGGGAACATCTGGAGGAGGCCCTTGTCCGCGAGATCTTCAACTCACACCTCCAGCTGAGTTTTCTGGCACCCCTGTGGAGGTTGGGGGCATTGAACCTGAGTGGGCAATGTTCAAAGCCTTCATTGCTGAAGCTGCAGTGGAGAGCTGTGGTCTCAAGGTCTTAGGTGCCTCAAGGGGCGGTAACCCTCGAACATCGTGGTGGACACCAGTGGTCAGGGAAGCTGTCTGACTGAAGAAGGAGGCCTTCCAGGATGTGTTATCCCGGAGGACTCCGCAGGCAGTTGCAAGGTACCGACAGGCCCGGAGGGCTGCAGCCTCTGCCATGAAAGAGCCAAAGTAGCGGGTGTGGGAGAAGTTTGGAGAGGACATGGAGAAGGACTTGCGGTCGGCACCAAGGTGTTTCTGGAAAACCATCTGCCACCTCAGGAGGGGGAAATGGGGAACCATCCAAGCTGTGTACAGTAAGGATGGGACGCTGTTGACCTCAACTGAGGAAGTAATTGCACAGTGGATGGAACACTTTGAGGAACTCCTGAATCCGACTAACACACCCTCTATGGTAGAGGCAGAGGTGGAGGATGATGGGGAATCATCGTCAGTTCCCTGGTGGAGGTCACTGAGGTAGTCAGACAACTGGGAGGAGACCTCGGGGAAGACCCAGGACCAGGTGGAGAGATTATATCGCCACACTGGCCTGGGAACGCCTTGGGATCCCCCAGTCAGAGCTGGTTAATGTGGCAGGAAAGGGAAGTTTGGGGTCCTCTGCTGGAGCTGCTGCCCCCGTGACCCGATAACGGATAAGCAGTTGAGGATGGATGGATGGATGGACTCAAACAGCTATGTGCTAATGCTAACATGCTAGTTAGCTTAGCTACAGGTCCTCCTCGGCATAACCTTCACTTTATTCAACTTTTCTGACAAACACGCTAACTTTAGGATAATTATCCTGGTTGAAAAACGATT
Organism: Ictalurus punctatus; assembly: GCF_001660625.3. Classification (NCBI taxonomy): domain Eukaryota; kingdom Metazoa; phylum Chordata; class Actinopteri; order Siluriformes; family Ictaluridae; genus Ictalurus; species Ictalurus punctatus. Next base: position 9,529,367 of record NC_030424.2, on the reverse strand, counting down.
AACCCAACAATAACGAACATGCCGGTTTAACCAAAACCCTCTTAACGCTCTTGTTAATTATATCCCTGATCGCGTGTCTGCATGTTTAGTGTGAATGTGAGCATTTTATTATAATAATGCAGTGTTTAAACACTTGTTGTTTGACTGAAAATTAGAAAACTTGGTAACTCACTGGTCCAGGGGTTGTAAAGTCTACTCCATCCGGGCTGAGGCCCTGCCTCCTGGAGCTCCATCTCCCGTGACATTTATTGCTGCCAATGCAGAGGTGAATCATCCCAGAAGTGGTGCAGGAATAAACCCAGAAAGTTTAAAAAAAAAAAAAAAAAAAAACATCCCAAAGGTTGAAACACAAACAAACATCGCAACAATTTAAACACAAACAAACAAACAAACAAACACAAACATCGCAACGATTTAAACACAAACAAACAAACACAAACATCCTAAAGCCCGGCCACAGTGGCCAGTGACGTCACGGAGCTAATAGTGACACGTGCTGGTTTATCAGGACGCCATTATCAGTTCACTCTTGCAGACAATACATTTTATCATGACAATAAAAATCATGACTGTTTCGAATATCTTAGTTTTTTTTTTTCTTCATATTTTCACATACAATTTATTCACATAATATATTATATATTGTATATGCAGTGTTTATTGTTATAAACAATATGTTTATTGTTTATATATATATATTGTGCAGTCTCTGTCTCACTCGCTCACTCTCTTTCTAAATTACAAAAAGTCCAAAAAGTATTTTGGCTACAGCCATTTTTGCCTTTTGTTGGTGTTGGATGGATGGGGAGAAAATGGACTTTAATTTCTTTATTTTGATATAATTTATGCACATCATATTAGATCAGTCTCCGATACAAATTATGAGACAGGTATACCTTGACCAAAAATAACCTTATTTCTCTACATTTTACACCCATTGTTACTCTAAAATATACATGGCTAGAAAGTTCTATGCCCAGACCCCCTAAAATAGCCTCCCTCCACCCCCCGTCCCCGAAAAAGAGGTTTAATCCCCCCACGACATTTTGTATGACATTACTGTTACATATTACTGATTTGGCAATTGACTCTGAGTGAGTTGTGGTGAAAATGTTGTCAAATTGACTGCATCAGTCATCTAGGATACGAGTAATTCTACACTTTTTTTTTGTATTAAAAGTAGCTGCTGTTACCAATCCAAATTTGATTATTTTCCAACAACAGCCCATACCTAAATGTTTTATTTTTTATACAACAGTGATTTGTCAACAATGAGATTTTTCTTTATTCATTAAATATCTTTTTATTTTTTTATACTCATTTTTAATGTCATGGAATGTCCTCAAAGCAAGTCATTCCCTCACCAGCTACTCTTTGTTTCTCTCTCGACGTTAATAAATATCTTCTGCCCGGAAAACATATATATATGATTTGCATTTTTAGTGGGCCTTGGTTTATGGGGGCCAAGGCGGTTGCTTACCTATGCCTAGCATTAAGCTCCTGACTATAGTAAGGATAATGTTCAAGCATTGAACAAAATTGTGATTTAATGCATGGTTGGAACCTTTGTGATAACCACCATTAAGCTACATTTGGAAAAGGACTATTGCTACTTTCTGATAATCTGTACAAGTAATCAACATCAGATCCTGACATGCATTGTTAAATTTGAAAAAGCAAGGACAGTATTCTTTCCATTTTGGCCTAATTTCTATACTCCTCAAAAGAGATGCAGTTCTTATATTCCTCATATGTGGGCTCTGGTCTGTTAAACTGTGGGAAGAAACCTGATCACGTTTTACTACATCAGACACGTACATGTAATATGTGCTCAGTTTAAAACAGACATTCAGACTTTCAACATGATCCGAGGTGCCAGTATTATATGGGTTTTAATGATATGTCACAGAGGTATACTTTCATTTATATTGATGTTGTTTAAGCACTGTTACTGTATATAAATGTAATTTGATATTGTTCCAATCAATATTCTCTCTGCAGGGTTTTCTCAGAGTATCTTCCAGACTCCTCCTGATCTCGATGGCAATCATAAACAATCTGGTAAAAAACCAGTGTGAACACAGTGTACCAAATTAGGATCAAATCATCTGGTACAAACAAACTCAAGACCAGCGACTGACCTTAATTGGATATCAATATGGAAAGTCATCAACACAAATTGAAAATGATTTGGAGCTGAAAGTGGAGATAGTTAGGGATGGAAACAAAAATGTCTCTTTGACCATCAAAAATCTTTCATCCGATGACAGTGTGGTGTACTTCTGTGCTGCATATTACACAGTGCTGCATCTCTGCTTTATTCAGTACAAAAACCCTCTGTGTAAATATTCTCAGCACTTCATTAACACCGGCTCCTGTGGCCTGGAATTGACACATTGCCAGTGTTTTTACAGAAAAGTCACACAATTACGGGCAATTATATCACTTGTAAATGTAAATGTAAGAATTCATCACATTACTTTTATCCAGATAACTTACAGGTCAAGCAGAGACTAGTCTAAGCACAGAACCAAGCAGTTAAGGGTTAAGAACTGCTCTTCAGACAAGATGGTGGCTTTCTGTGTGTCATGGGTTTTGAGATTATAATCTTACAATCACAAATGCAGAGCCTAAACTTATGAGCTACCATGTTACTTACTCACTTAAATAACAGTATTCATGTCTAAAGTCAGGAATAATCCTCTGTGATCCTCACAAACTTTTAAAAACAAGGTAAAATAATTTCCTTAAAAAAGCATTTAATCAATGATGACTGGAGGTGATATTAGATGGGAGGGCTGAAATCTAATATCAATCAATAGCTTGACAATGAAACTATCAAGGTTGAGAAATTTTCCTTTATACTTTTTCTAGACGGAATTACAGAAGTGCTTAGTAGTCCACCAGAAACATATCCTCATTCTAATAGATGAGGGGCTAAAAATACTATCAAGTTAAATCCTGTTATTGAGGAGCTATTATAATGAATTTCAAGACAAATATGCAGTTACAGCAGTTAAGACTGTAAAACTCACTACAGCACTGAACAAAGAATGATCACAATGTGTGGATATTCATCTGGTCTTTAGGTGGTGCTGTAGTTTCACTCATTTATTTAGTGGATGGAGGATGTGAGCTGTTATTTCTCATTCCTCACAATAATATTCTACATTTGGCTTATAATTTTTTGTTTGTTTGTTTATGTAGTTTTTTCCTCCATGGTTAAAAAAAACCCTGACCCTCTGAGATCTGTGTAATACAGTCATGGTCATGATCAGAACATGTGTTTTTCAATGCTGTCATGTTATGCTTATTTAACTTTTTTTTGTGATCATGTTTCCTTTGTTCTGATTGTGCTGTAAAATATATATAAAAAAAGAAGATTAAGTAAAATATGCATTCTAATAAGTGATTTGTTGATGCTATTTACATTTTCAGTGAATGACAATCCTCCCAAATACATGTGACCTTGAGAGATGGGCTGATATGTCCAGTGAATATCTGAACTTCCACTTACTTGGAGCTTATAAGAAACTTTGTCCTGTACTGCATAATTAATATGGATGTCATTCATACTCATGATGTACTGCTCTACTATATGACATTTGAAACAATTCACAGTAGTGGGTGTGATCATTGTGTTCCTCTATATAATGACATCATGTCCTGTATCGTCACTGCTAGTGTCACACCAGATCCTCTGTCAAAGTGTAAGAACTAAGATCATAGTTTACCAGCTTACTGTATATCATACTGAATATGATCAGATTTTCCTATACATTCATCATAAGTGTGTGCTTCCTCTCAGGTAATTTTGTTAATATATGAAATATGTACAGTATCTCAAAAATGTATTCTGTGTAATACCAAAATATTGCTTTGTTAATGTGACTTGGCTAATAAAACTGTGCTTAAAACTTTTTTTGGTTCTTTGATATGCAAAGATGTTCATCAAAGTCCTGCTGATCTGCTGTGCTTGCCTGAAGAGAGTGTAACTCTAACCTGTAAGCACAGCGTCCCAACGTATTACACAATACTGTGGTATCAAAGAACACAAAGAGTCTGAAAGGTCTGAAACTCATTGCTTATGTTTCTAATACCAGTCCACAATATGAGGGAAATTATGAAGGTAATTTTACAATGAGTGGAAATTGGAGATCATCAGCTACTCTACAAATTTCCAAAGCAAGACAAGTGCTGCACAGTGCTCTGTATTTCTATGCAGCTTATTACACACAGTGTCACACACGTCCTCTCCTTATAACAAAAACCTGTCTTTAATCAACTCTACAGCATCATACACCTGTTTAACCACATCACAAGTCACACTAAATACCAAATTGCTGGCATTATTCCAATATTAAAACATTTTATGAATATGATAACAGTTTGTGATGTAAACTTTTCTTCATTTAACAGAAACATAATGTCTTCCTTATGATATTCTCAGCAGCAGTAAACTATTGTGTTGTTCTTCTAAAGATGAACATTTCTTAAAATAAATAATAGGGGGAAAATTATACTGTTAATGAGCTGTCAATATTTCACAGAATAATCACATTTTCACAATCACAACAACTATCACAAAACATAAAAACAGTCGTGGATCATCCAGGCAACAACACACAGTATTAAGAATCAAGGGTAAGTAAACTTTTTAACGGGGTAATTTTTATAAATTCAGCTATTATCTTGTCTTGTAGACTATATGTAAACATCTGTTATGTGAAATAGCTTATTCAAGGCAGAACTAAATAAAAAACAACATGGGATTTTTATGATCCCTCTTATTTTGTTAAAAGTATAAAGATTTAGCAGATTCTGCAAGGGGTATGCAAACTTTTGGGCACGACTGTATATGCATATGTATAATTATATATATATATATATATATATATATATATATATATATATATATATATATATATATATATAGAGAGAGAGAGAGAGAGAGAGAGAGAGATAGATAGATAGATAGATATAGATATATAGTGTTTTAGTGTTTTGTGAATTGTATTTGCATGTTGTATTTGTGAAGTGACCTTGGGTGTCGTGAAATGTAGGCTATTATTATTATTTATCACTGCATACTTTCCATCAACGACAAAGCTGTAAGAAATTAAATTAAAACTACAAGAAAAAGTGTTGATATTTAGTTTTAAATCTGTGTTTTTGTCATTATTTATCACCGTGTATCTTTGCACTCGGAGCGATTGGGGATTTCCGCGTGCTTGCCATCACTTCGGATTTTCTTCTAATTTACGTCCATTTATGAAACCCCGCCCACTTGCGGAGTAAGTACCTCCCACTTGGAGGTAAGTACATACTTGGGAAAATTTATATACCTGCGTCAAGTTTTTCAACACGAAACACTTCGGGATAGGATACACATGTGTATTCTAGCTCCCAGCTACTCACTCCTCATTCCTCGCGGTACAGTTAGAGAATTAATATGTCATATAAGATGGTTGACGTCGGTCGATTTCCGGGTCACGGGCTAGACGTGCACCCTTTATGCGGGATTTCAAACAAACTGGCAACCTCGATGGTTGCGCTTGGATACCGCGTCACAACATAAACAAGGGAAGCGCTGTGGACATTGCTCTAACAGTAAGGTATAAATATTTTCTTTAGGTCACTACGTTCAGTTCCACCATAGAGCTGTTTTGATAGATATCTAATATCATAAACTCACCTTTTCTTTGTCACGTATCAGAATGATTCTAATGACTGATGATAACACATCGTGTTTTTGTTCGTATTTAGTTAAGACTGGTTGATTGTAAATGACGGGGGCTCTAAAGTGAACACCCTCACTGGTGATTTGCATAGCTAGCAGAAATAAGCTTTCCTGATTTTCTTGACAACAGAAAACTGAAGAGGACATGCACAAGAGACTGAGCTAAAAATGCAATTTAGTGATACAACTTAATTTTATGTTACAACACAGGTTCCCCGTTCCGTGTTATTGTTGATGATTCCATATTTTTTCTCAACATATATAAAAAAAAAACATTAATTAAAACAATTTTTAATTTAATTTGTTTGAGGTATGTTTCACAACGCCAGAATGTTCAGCTATTAAGCAAAAATTGTTTTGTGTCATATCTGTGATTTTGTTTATTTGCTACGAAGTAAAAAAAAAAAAAAGCTTGGGGGTTCAGTTCCTTCCTCCACCCTTTGTGCGTGGCGTTTGCATTTTTTTCCTGTGCTTTGGGGGTTTCCTCCGGGTACTCATGCTTCCTCCCCCAGTTCAAAGACATGCATTGTAGTCTAATTGGCATTTCCAAATTGTCCATAGTGTGTGAATGTATGTGTGATTGTACCATGTGTACCTGTGCCCTGAGTTCTCTGGAATAGGCTCCAGGCTCCCCACGACCTTGTGTAGGATAAGCGGTACACAAAATGGATGGATGGACCTCTACTGCTGATTCTTTAGATTTGTTTACTCTGGGCTCTGTGCATATTGGATACTTGGGCAAACTTTGGTCTGCAACAGTGTAGATGTAAATAGTGTCATGGAAATTAGACAACACTCACAGACTCGTCCTCTGAAGGTAAAAAGGTTTATTACAGAAAGATAGTTAATACAGGATAGAATAATGAGAGCGCTCTGAAGCACTTGTGCTGAACCACTACTATATATGAGCATGACACACTTCTGTGTACTGATAAGAAGCGGTTTGAAGCAGTTCAAAACAGGCTTTGTTTTAGGGTCTTAGAAGATGCGCAGATGAACCTTGAACAGAAGAACATGTTTCTGTCTCTGTAAGCAGATAAACATTCTGTACTGATCCAAGTGACATGACATGGCCTAATTAGGCATTATCCTTTGATGAGAATGAAACAGAACAAGAACAACTATTACAAAGTAAAAATGAATAATTTCCCATATTTTATCATTACAAAATATGATAACTAAAATTAACAGAGAAATTATTATGCTGGGAGTACATCAGAACTTCAGAAACCTTTCATGGTTCAACTGAATTCAGCATAAAACAGACATAATGAAGGCACTAAGGATGTTTTTACAGATCTAAAGTATCCTGTAGTCAAGCAAGCTTATTTTACAGTGATATGAGAGTCGTCCTGGTCAAAGGAATATTAACAATAGACGTGAAATGGATGTCAATGGGTCATCATCGTCAGTGTCGCCGGGAGAATCTGATACCCAGTCAGGTTTAGGATACAAGTCAGGTTGGTCATCATAGGGATAGTAATCACTCTTTGTCATCAGCGTTTGGTCATTAGTGATTTCATTGAGCATGAGAGACTGCTCCGAACGAGAGAAATCACGTTGCCTTAGGCACTTAGTCCCGTCACCATGATCAGCTAAATACTAAATTTGGGTAAAAGTGTGTGCGTCATGCACTTTTTCTTTTTCTGTCAGGGAGCTTTGGGCGTAAGAAGTGAGGTAGCGAAGTCACGTTGAACAGCATTTGCTCAGTTATTTTTTAGTGTCCCATTTTCTCTCTCTACCACCCCACCTCTAGCTGGATGATATGCACAGTGCTGCTTTAAGTCAATACCCAAATATTCACCCATCTACTTAAGGGCATGGCTCTCAAAAGGTGTGTCATTATCACTGGAGATTATCATTATCACTACCACATCTGAGTCCTGTTTGGACATAGTGACATGGAACTTTGAAGACAAGGACAACTTTGAAGACAAGGACAGTCCTGGGGGCACTGCCAAACTCCATCAACAACTGTGCGGCATGCTTTGTGCCACACAGCCTTTTCCTCGCCCGCGTAGCCCATGCTTGGAGGTCTGAAAGCTGTAAAGAAGGAGTGATTATTTTCTTTTGAGTTTTGGGACCATAGGTGCAGATACTTGCTTTGCTGCACTGTCCACTCACGCGTTACCTAGGGAGACAGGATCTGATTTGTTAGTGTGGGCATCACATTTGCATACTGCAATAGTTTTGGGAAGTAGGACTGCGTCCAGCAGCTCAGAGACTAGTTTATTGTGGGCTATGTGTGTTCCTGAACTCGTCAGGAAGTTCCTGTATTTCCAAATTGTTCCAAAATCATGTACTACCCCAAAGGCATATCTGCTGTCTGTGTAGATATTTACTGACTGTCCCTCAGCATTTCTTCATGCCTCCATGAGGGAATACAGTTCAGCTGCTTGTGCTGAAAGGTTTGAGGGGAGACTTCCTGACAGACTGTCTCGTGTGCGGTTACTACTGCATAGCCCACTCAATTTTTATCTGTCTCTGGGTCACATGACGCAGACCCATCCACAAAAAGGATCAGATCTGGATTTTCCAATGGAACATCCTTCAGGTCGACTCTAGGGGAGCAGAGTTTGTTAGTCAGTACGACACAATCATGTGGTTCCCCGTGTCCTCTGTTGGAAGGAGAGTAGCAGGGTTAAGGACAGTAAATAGTTTTATAGTGACATTTGGCATATCTAGTAGTACAGTGTTATGGTGCAGCCACTGTTGGGTGGACAGGTATGAGGTTTTCTGTTCAAGTAAGAGTAACAACACCTCATGTAGAAGAGGTTCAATTTTGAGTAACCTACCAGGTCTCTGGATACCACCACAGCTTTCTCAGCCGCTGCTACTGCACATACACATGGGGGAAACTCTGCAGTGACTGGATACAACTTACATGAGAATGAGCTGTCCAACCTGTTGCATATGCCATCTCTCTGAGCGGTGCTTCTAGAAAGGTATAATTTAGAAGGAAAGTTCTGCGATACAAACATATATCTGGGAAAGATAGAACGTGTTTCTTCGTCAGAGGCTTGGGAATCGTCTGGGTTGCAGAAAATCTCTGTCAGCTGAGAGTTTTTTTCCCTTTGCAGAAATGTCATGACCCATGAAATCTCACTTTTTGTTGTACATACTGTAATTTGGAGAGACTGGCTTTGTGCCCTTCCTTAGCAAGATGCTGCAACATTTTTATGGTGTCAGTTTAACACTGTGCCCTGGAGAAAGTGGAAGAGGTGCTAAGCTGTCTTTTAGCATTTGGTTGTATATCGTTAGTGACTCTCAATACCCTTAACACAAGCGAGTGGAAGTGTAAAGACGTCCGTCAAATATGAATGCAAACTGAAACTGTCTTTATCAAGAGATATACTGAAAAAATCCATTAGCTAAAAAACATTCGCTATTTGCTGGAACCTGGCTTAATGTAGTGTAAGAATTTGGCACGTCTGGAGCTCTCTGTGTGACTGCTGCCTAAACCGCTTCCAAATCTTGTACAAATCACCATTCATCACGTTGTAGGGGTTTTTTTTTGTTTGTTTGTTTTTGTTTTTGCTTCTCACACTGGAAATATTGGAGTGCATACTGACGAATCAGGACAGGGAACAATGACCCCTGCTTTTAGTAGTGAATTAAATACTGGCCTAATTCCCTCAATAGCTTCTGATTTAAGAGGGTATAGAGATTGTCTGGGCCTAAAATCAGATTTGGGTGTGATCACGACTGGTGGTGCACTTCTAATCAGGCCTATGTCATGTTTCCCATGGGCCTCAATATAAACACAGCCTGAGAAGCACCTTCTTCAATTGTGGGTGTATCTCTAGGGGTGTGGGTCTTGTCCCAAGGTTAAGAAACATTCCCTTGTCATGACAAATAACATCCCGGTTAACCTTACACATTTCCTGAAAGAATTTTTATAAACTCCCAGTGTCGGGCTGTACCATATGTTGGAGGTGGGTTTCTGTTCCCAAGCTGTAATTTTTTCACTCTCACATAATCTGACATATGGTCTCACATCTTTCTACTGTTTGTTCTTTATTTCGGCTAATGAGACGTGAGGCGCTGATTCTGGGGGAAAAAATACACACAACTGCATGTGTCACTCAGTTTGACTGAGCATGCACAAAATTTGTCACACCAATATAGGTACAGCTTTTTGCTTTCTGGGATATTCATAAACCATTCTTTCTCAAAATTAAAGTCTCTTCCTTCATGCATTTGTGTTGAAGGGCAGAGGACAGCATAAATTTCAATTCAATTCAATTCAATTTTATTTGTATAGCGCTTTTTACAGTAGACATTGTCTCAAAGCAGCTCTACAGAAATATCAACATGGTATACAGATATTAAAGGTGCAAATTTATCCCAACTGAGCAAGCCACTGAGTGGCGACGGTGGGAAGGAAAAACTCCCTAAGATGTTTTAAGAGGAAGAAACCTTGAGAAGAACCCGACTCAGAAGGGAACCCATCCTCATCTGGGTAACAACAGTTAGTGTGAAAACGAGTGTACAAGCATAACTGCTTTGCTACAACCTTTTCTAAAATCTTAGAGATGAAGGGGAGATTTGATATTGGTCTATAGTTGGACAATTGAGACGGGTCAAGATCAGGTTTTTTAATCAAGGGTTTAATAACTGCTAATTTAAGTGATTTAGGTACATAGCCAGTGCTTAGGGAAGAATTGATTATATTTAGAAGTGGTTCAATTACTCCTAGACAAATCTGTTTAAACAAACATGTAGGTACGGGATCTAGTATGCAAGTTGAAAAAATCAACATAATTGTCCTTCATCTTATCATGTGCCCAACGTCAACAATCCAGCACAGGCTCTAGGCTTGTTATGCATGCATTGATAAACATAGAGGTCTGTTTCTTTAACAGATGGAGTTCCCAAAGATGAGTCCTCAATTATTGTTACTCTCTGAGGTGAGGATATCAAATTTAAGCGTAAAACACACATTAAGTCCTTGCCCAGTAGATTTACTGGACATGAAGATGAAATTAGGAATTGGTGGGTTACTCTTTTCCAATTTTCACATTCACAAACTAGCAGTTCAGAGAAACGCTCTAATAATGAATGTCCCACAACGCCCATGGAGCGCAGTGACCATGAACTCATTTTTGGGGATTCTTTTAATTCGCAGTGTTTTATTACTGAATACGTTGCTCCTGAATCGACCAAAAATGTGACACTTTGTCCATCTGTCCATTGACTACCAGAGATATACATGGTAACCGAGTAAAAGGAGAGGCATTATACTTTAAAAGGTTAAGGGTCATGACTGGTTCAGACATCTGTGAATTGTCAGTCTGACTAATGTTGGATGTGGGTGTGTGCATATATTACTGTTCTTTGTAAGCTAACTGATAGTTTTGGTGTCTGATGTCACCTCTTCTGTTCCCAGGTGCCTCACCCTTCCCTTAGCTCCGCCTGTCAGTTCGCTTCTGCTGGCTTATTTCATGTGATTTTTATCCACAACAACAGTCTCTTGTAAAATGTCCAACTTTTCCTCAGATAAAACATGTGAAGTTGTATTTATGAGGGTTGCCACCTGGCCTTCCTCGTCCGCCTCCTTTTGGTTTTCCTCTCCTCTCCATCTTTCTTTCCTTTGCCTCTCATGGGAGCTTCTCTGCGTGGATTGAATATCATTCTACCATATCATAAATCAATACTCTGCCACAACTTTATGCCATATTGCTAAACAATACTGAGTGCACTGAAAAGCTGTTCATTATGAGTGTTTTATGATTACTAGAGGTTTTTTTGTTTTGTTTGTTTGTTTTAAATCTACAGTACCCATGTGAAGTTATTCACTCATGAATGGGTGAGATTTCGGTATAAACAGTTCTTGGTACGTGCAATCTATAGGGTATCCACATTGGACCATCCACAGCAATCTTTTGGGTGTCCATGTGGTACAATCCACAGGAATCTCACAGCAATCTTTAGAGTATCAATGTGGCCATCCTCAGCAGCAGCAGTGAGTGATTCTTAGGTTGAGGAGACTTCAAGCAAAAATATAGACTCAGGATGGGTGGAAGGAGGGAGGGAGGGAGGGAGAGAGAGAGAGAGAGAGAGAGAGAGATTGCTTTTGTGATATTTAGCAGTCATCTTCAACCTCTCTTATTTCTCATGTTCACTTATATTTTATACTCATTTTTATTTAGAAAGATAAAACATGGACATTACAAAGGGCAGTCTGGATGACATCTCTCGACCAGCTTCAAATGAACGCTCTTGGCCTGGGAGTCGAGTGTCCAGTGTGATCCTCTCAGAGGGCCTGAGAATGAATCAGGACAAGATTGGGGCCCTAGAGGTCCTCAGCTCTGAGCTCACCGAAACTCAGGTGGTATAGACTTCCTTCTGAAAGCAGTTCTAATATTACAGATATAGATGGTGATTGTTGGTGATTGCCTTACTGAGAGTTGGTGATTTAAGATATTGATCACTACAGAACTCTGGCAAAGTGGTTGGAGTCATCAGATAGTTCTTGGCCTTTTATTTGTGCAGGCTTCAACCATACACACAGATTGTCTACATACTGTCATAAATGCAACAGTAAATTACAGCCTCAATAATATCAGCAACTCTCGTAAAGTACAATACAAGACTGTAATAAAAACAAATTGCGGAGTGTGTTATCATACAAAGAAATATTAAACCTAAAATAATCATTGCAAACATTAGCAATATGAGCAGCTGCTTTAGTGATTCTAATCTGCTCATTAAACATGATGAAATGATGATCATACAGATCTCTAAATGCCAACAAGATTGCGTACTTGAAGCCAGGAATAAACCTGTAGTGATGTACCATATTATTAACAACATAAAGTCACAATTCAAATTTACTTTGTCACTAACATTATCCTGCACATATGAACTCTGTACGTGAATGAAACACTGAAGCTCAGAGTGCTCCACTTATTTAATATAGAGAATATGCAACTTGTGCTAATACTATACATACTGTAGTATGTCTGTCTAAACTTGCAACATTGATAGTGGTCTGACATTCATCTTGGGGTTAGCAAAGGCTTGTTGTTTGGTTCATCTTTGACTGGCGAATATTCAGTAACACCACTTATTATTTTACATATTGTTTCAACAAGTGATGAACATTAGCTGCAAGAAAGATGCTTTAGGCTTTTGTTTTAAATTATGTCACTTTACTAGAGTTTCAGAAACTTTCTAATAAATACTAGTAAAAGAAATACTAATGATATAATAGCATGTCAGAATATTACTAAGCCAATGAAGACATGCTATATAGCTGTAGTATTTAGTAGAGTATTATGTAGTTTTGGATGCAGTTCAGAAGACTTTTCCTTGATGTCATGACTCCATCTAAAATGACCATTTCCTAATGTCAGTTCCACTTTTCCCCCCATTTTCTTCAATGTCTTTTTTTTTTTGTGTGTGTCCCAATATTGTCACAGTTATTTAATGGTCAAAGCTAAAGCTTAATAAGCTGTTGTTTATCCTTTCTTTATATTAGAATCACCAGAACATAGAGGAGAATAACTTGGACTGCCCATCAGAAAACAGGGCCCCTGACCAAGGTAGGTAAATGCCGAGAAACAGCAATTTACAGTGTCCAACCCCAATTCCAAAAAAGCTGGGATGCTGCATAAAATGTAAATAAAAACAGAATGCAATGATTTGCAAATCTCATAAACCCATGTTATTCACATTAGAACACAGAAAACATATAAAATGTTTAAACTGAGGAAATGTACCATTTTAAGAAAAAATATAGTCATTTTGAATTTGATGCCCAGAACATTTCTCAAAGTTGGGACAGGGGCAATAAAAGGCTGGAAAAGTAAGTGTTACTAAAAAGAAACAGATGGAGGTTAATTGGCAACAGGTCAGTAACATGACTAGTTACTGAATACTAGATTGCTAAATACTTTTGAAAGTAAGGTAGAAATTTTCTATTTGAGAAAGCTCATGAGAATAATCAAGACGACAGAACTTTTCATCATGCATGAAATTAATAAACATTTTACATTTCAACTCGGAAACCACATGGACAGGGATGTTTTAGCTCTGAAGTTCCAACTATAGTGGATATTGCTTTTAAGCCTCCAGATGTGCAGAAGATACGCAGGTGAGTGTGTGAACAATGCTGCTCATGTTGCCACTGCTTCTGCATGCACACATCAAGTCAAGTGTCAAGTATAAACCTCTGTTTCATCTTGGGCCTTATCATACCACACTGGCATGGATTATTTATTTTTTTTAATAACAACATGCCCTGTCTTGAGTTACTCCTTGCAGTATGTATTCCATTTGAGACTAGATGTATCAGCAGAAGAGTTGTGCTCTTTCACACTTGCTCTTTCTCCTGCTTCCTGACTTGGTTTTGTCAAGCAATGTAATGTAATGTAATGTAATTGCTCAACTTTCCTACCTATTCCACCTACTCCTTTGGTTTTTAGTCACTTACAGTACACATATATTACTGATCAAAGGCTTCAGCTTGCAGACAATTCATAATGTCCATTTGGAGACATTTGTCCAAAAGGTTTGGAAACCCCTTGCCTAACCCTTTGGTTCTCTCTCACTTTGCTTTTAATAAAACTAGCACACCCACACTTGCATCTGTCTGTCTTTTTCATGATACACTCTTGATTATTCTTTAGGAATTCTATGCTTTACTGATGATGAGGTGAATAAAGATCCAGAGTTGCAGAAAGCCATCATGGAAATGAAAGAACTGGATAGAATACTGGCTACCACAATCTCCAAAGAAAAAGAAGTCAAAAAGCAAAGCAGAGAGCTCCATCAGAGACTCTGGAAGGAACTAAAGGTAAGATTGAATGCAGATGCACATCTGTAGAAATTAGTTTTGTATATCTTCCTCACACATGCGATTTTTCTGTAATGTGCTTATTTATTCTAAAACACTTTGCAGGATCACAACCCTGAAAGGAGTTCAGAGTGCACTGATGAAGCAGAAAATACCAGGTTGTTCCTAGCACTTACGTCCAGCACCTGTAAGTCACGCTAAGGGCACAAAACAAATCTCCAATGTGTTTTAATCACTAAATTATAAATTTAGAACATTTTTACTTGTCAAATTTTTCACACTGATTTTTGTGAATAATCAGTAGGATTTATAGAGAGTATTTCTATACTGAAAGTAGCCATAATTATAACAGCAGTCAAATCAAAAGGTTACATATGTAACTGTAGTTCTATGACTATTTTGAAGAAGCCATGGCGGTTTCCTTGAGAACTAGTGGAGTATTTCTGTGCTGAGTATCAATAGCAAAGCACTTACTTTGTGACCGAGATCCCATGTTGGTTAGCATATAAAATAACCATTCTTCTCAGTCAGAGAGATCAGGGTGGCCTGGTCATCCCGGACTAAGTCCTCCACTTAGGCATAGAGACATGGCTACATATGTAATTTTTCATTCTACCTCTTTACATTCTGGACTGCCAGGGTGGTTTCCTTTGGAACTAATGGAGACAGCATATCAATTTTCATTGCCATGCTAGTTTATAATATGTCTACAAATAGTGCTGACAGCATACTTTATTGAAGATGAGAATCGCTCACAATTTTAATATTGCTCTGTATTGAGGATAAATATCACTCCATATAATTAAGATTCAGTCTGGTGAAGTAGATGGTGAGCTCCATGCCATTGCTTTACAAACATACTGTACAAAATTGACAATACTCTCTGAGCCAACCAGGAAGTAGCCATAGTGCATGTCAACCAGGAGGTTGCTATAGTGTGCATCAAATTTACAGGAAGGAGTGGCCTCTTACTGTATTCAAATATGCTTGTGCTGTGACTTCCTTTATCCAATAGGCTAACCTGACTTTAGGCAGCAGAGGCACTTTATGGTGCTCCCCAAAGCACAGTTTGTGAGTAACTAATTGGTTACTGTCACTTCTACAAAGTGCTTAGAGCCCTCACTGGTCACAGGGCTGGCCTGAATGCATGCTTATTTGCAAGACCAATATCAATTTACTGCTGCACCAATACCTTTAGCATATATATATAAGCTTATATCACACTAAATACCTTTAGTGTGATATGTTTGCTCTTATCTCTGACACTGTGTGCTGACTTATGCATGCAGTTCACTGACTCATATGGCTATAATGATGGCCAGTTAATAAAAAAAAAAAAAGTACATCTGCACCCTGCCTTGTGCCCGATGCTCCCTGGGATTGGCTCCAGGTTTCCCCATGACCCTGAAGAAGGAATAAGCGGTAGAAGATGGATGGATGTACATCTGCATCTGGCCTCTGCCCTGTGTGTGCAGAGTTTGCATGTTCTCCCCATGCTTCGGGGTTTCCTCTGGGTACTCCGGTTTCCTCCACAAGTCCAAAGACATCCATTGTAGGTTGATTGGCAATTCCAAATTGTCCATAGTGTATGAACGGTATGTGTGTGTGTGTGTGTGTGTGTGTGTGTGTGTGTAGGTGTGTGATTGTGCCCTACGATGGATTGGCACCCTGTCCAGGGTGTCCCCCGCCTTGTGCCCCGTGCCCCCTGGGATAGGCTCCAGGTTCCTCGTGACCCTGTGTAGGATAAGCGGTACAGAAAATGGATGGATGGATACATCTGAATATGGCAAATTCCCCAGATTAGTTACTTGCATTTGGTTTTGCATGAAGATTAGAGACCATTTTTAATTAATTCATGCATTCAGCAGCAAACTATGAACTACTCCCCATTGCATAGACAATGCTGACATGTGCACTTTTATGGTAGACCCAAAATGTTTCTAGCAAAAACTCCAAAATATTGTTCACTGTGTTAAATAGAGGTTTTATGCCCAGTGTTTTACAGCATAGTGAGTAAAACCATCTTCCATCATGAAAGTTCAAATAGTACAAGCTTCCAATGATCAGGAGCTTTGACAGTTGGAATGTGGAAATATGTTTCTTTTAGCTCTATGGTTTCAAACCAGTCATGTTTACTCAATACTCACATCAGGTCTGGTATGCATAGCATATGGAATAACAGTTGTTTTAAGAAGACATTTAAGATTTTATCTAGAGCATGGCAGATTCTGTCTCCCTTTTTGGAATCTTGAGAACATCTTGAAAAGAACCTCATTAGGCACTCTGGCCCTGATGTACTGTTTATCCTGGAGAGACTGCACGTCTGGGGTCAGTTTAGCCAACTGGCTAGATCTTAGCCAATCTTTTGGTGTGGAGTCTCTGATCTAATATTATGAAGCTTCAATGTTTCAGTTATAGAGGTAAATACCAACACATAGTCAACAATCTTTTCGAGTACTCTGCTGGGATGCACCATCACTTGCAGTGATTTGAGGCTTTTGTGTTCTGTTTTCTGTAACTCCCCCGCTTCTATTTGAAATATTTGAAACTCACCTAAACAAGAATAATGTGAAGACTGGGCTGCCTAAAGGTAATACCTCAAGTACTTATTTCATGTTTCAGGCAGATAGAGTTGATAATGTAGTGCCTCCTGGGCCTGTGTCTGGGTCTTGCGCTTGCCTTCTCACTTGTGTTAACAGACCCATGGATAATTGCTATAATGGCCCAGTCTCAGTCAGCCTTAATATGTGCCTGCAGCACATATGTTGTTGCATACCACACCAAGATGGGCCTCAAATATAGAACCAGAAGCAGCTACTGAATGTACATGAGAGTTTGTCTCTGTGTGAAGTAGCTGTACTAAATTCCCCTATGCTCTGCTCTTCAAAACGCTGTTACATTGTTGCTAACAGTGCCTGCATTTACCTTATGCCCACTGCCAGGACAAGAGCATTCCTCCACTGAGTCACGCTCATGAGGTTTTCCACTGGATTTCTCACTAATTTAGTTTTGGCCAATTCCCACCCAACAGTCAGGTCTCACCTGTCGTTCAACAACTAATAACTAAAGGCTATCATGTCCAACCGCATCTTTCAAAGTGTTGGTCATGCTGCATCAAGGGGCATCGTAATACACTCAGAGCAAAGCTCTATCCACTGCCTTCTGCATGAACTCACAGACAGCCAGATTGACTAGTGTCACTGCGATTGACAGAAGAGAGAGTATGCCATCCTCCAGAGAGCACTGCAGATTTTGCTCTTTTGGATTAGAAATATTTGCTGAGCAGCATCAGGATTCAAACGCATCATCTCTAGGCAATAAGGCAAAAGCTTTTTTTTGTTTTACCACTTGGAATTAGTCATGGGGTGACTGCTTTGCAACTGGTATTCCACAAGAAAACCATAACACAGGAAGACACCACTGATTTTAAAGAAATCATCCTGGCAGTATGGAACATAACGAAGTGGAATCATAATCATGAACTTTTTGACCTCAGTTTAATCTTTTTTTTTTCTTCCATAAATGTAGTTAAATATGAATTAAAAGTTATATGAGATGAAAAACTACTTGCTATGATACAAATGAACTTGATTCACTCTAGCCAAGGATTGCAGTGAAGAGGATTATGTACCTTTATTTGGGACCCAAGTCCCAGATCAAGAGAATGACCGAAGCTGCATACCTGGAAATAAAGGCAAGAAATATTTGGTCTCTAATTTTTAATGAACACAATAAAATTGCATTGACCTGTCTTCCTGATCTAGATTTACAGTTGTTTTGCTCATTTGCTGCACTAGAGGGCCTCCTGACATTACAAATCATTCTTATGTCTAAGTCAGATGTTTGTAGTTTTATTGGGTGTCAGCCAGGTTTATTATTGTAGAGTAATCTACATGTAAAATTAACACTTAAAGAGAAAAAAAACCTTTATAAACTTAAATATGGTTGTAAAGAGCACAAAAAAACTTAAATTATATGTAATGTATGCATAGTGCTAAAAATACTAGTAATATGTCATCATATCCAATCATAATAAATATACAGTACTGTGCAAAAGCCTTAGGCACATGCAAATAAATGCTGTCAAGCAAAGATGCCTTCAGAAATAATGAATAATTATGTTTCTACATTTAAAAAATACTATAAAGAGCAGTAAACAGTAATAAATTAAATTAAGTAACTATTTTTGTGACGACCCTTTGCTTTAAAAAAATAAAATAATAAATAGTAGTCTCCAGTGCAATTAGTGCAGTGTTATAAGGAAATTAGCTAGTAGGTTTTACTGAGCATCTTGCAGAACCAGCCACAGTTCTTCTAGACTGTTGCACTTTGACTGTTGCACTTGCTTCTTATTTTTGCAGCAAAACCCATCAGCCTTCATTATTTGTTTTTTGACATATAAACATTTTTCTTTTAACATTTCATTTTGTGTTGTGAAACTAATGTTTGGAAATCTAAAATGTTTTTGTACTGACTTGATAATGTAAAATGGAATTGAACTCTAATGTTAGCAGACATGGAGTCAGTTATACTTTTAAAGTTTTGCTTTATTGTAAAAATATAAAGATTGACTTAAATTTTAAACTGCTTTGTGAACTGTATCATTTTACTAGTTTCTGGATCGGAGGACGGTGAGCATGGTAAGTCTTCAAACTCTGTTGAAGTATGTCCTGAAGTCAAGCAGACAGAAAGCAGGCAGAGTGTGATGGGCAAGACCAAGCATGGACAAGATTTCATAAAGAAAAACATTGAGGTACCATTTGTTCGGAACAATATGTATGACAAGAGATTCATGTCTAATGTCTAAATAGTTTTAAAAGCCAACAC
>NC_030424.2:9462500-9505000 GCF_001660625.3 Ictalurus punctatus | reverse complement strand
TTAAATGAATCTCAGAATGAGTCATGCATCTGTTTGCCTTATAAAACTTTATATAGGGATGTTATCTCATACACAAAGGAACAAAGCTGTTCCCAATTTCCATTCTTCACTCTTTCCATCCAATATACCATATGTTGCATTTTTATTTTGATGTCATGTTTAAAAATATATGTACAGCACTACTACCTATCCTTTTTACAGTGTGCCATAATCCCGTATTCCCAAAATATTTCCATGGAATACTTTTTTAAGTGTACCATTTGTTTAAAAAAAGATTGTTTCTCATAAGGGCATTTGGGTTCAGTCAAAAGATTCATTTGGGATGATCAAATCCAGATTTAAAATGGAGGGAGTTACATAAGATTGCTATAACCTGGGAGTTACATAACAGTGGCTTAATAGTCACAAAGGCATTCTGACATTCTTTGGTCTACACGGAATGTTTGGAAAGCAGTTAGTCTTCAGAGGTGAGGCTTTATGAGCACTATTTCTGCAAAGAAGATATAATGATAATATAATATCCTAAATGTCATAAAAGGAGTATGGTTAGAAAAACATAGATTTTTTTTTTTTTATGAGAAAGTGGTTGTGTCCTTTAACATAAAGTTGTAAAAAAAAATAATAATAATAATTCCTGCGAGAAACTAGAGAAGCTAGAGTTAATTAATGTTGTTACATAGTTAGTTAACCTTCTAACCAGATCAACATCCAGCCCCAGATATCATTCACAAAATCTCATAAAAACTACAGAATTTTACATTAAAATCTATAGAGCATTAACACAACCCTGTACCATAAAATAGAAAGTACGGAACCAAACTAAAGTACACCTACTGTAGCTGTACACGTATATTACATATATTAACAGTAATTGGTGAACAGTCTGTGTTACTAAGGAAAATTACAATAGCTCTGCAATAACTCAGAGTATATTCACAACTGTTGTTTCAATTAACTTTCAAGATGCCAAATGGAAATACAGAATGCCAATAAAAAAGGCTTTAGCTTTTAAATTTCATAATTAGGAGAGTTTTACCAGGGTGGTATCCTCCCAAACTCATGGAGTTATCTCATGTAATTGTTTCCTAGCCCAGCAGGAAAATTCCCCAGTCTTGTCTTGCTGAGGGAGAAATAGGGCTCCCACGACACCAAGAAAGCACAAATAAAAAACTATATAAGATTGCATAAAATTGCTATGGTAAAATCTGCACTGTTGAGGAGACTGCATCGACATTACCTTGGGTGACACTGACTGTAGTGCTGAGTTATAGATTTTTGCCACTGCATAGAGCAGACAAGTATTTCAGGGCATAGTTGCAAGTTGATTGTTCTGCCAAACAGCGATGGAGTTGACCAAATCCCAGGACATCTTTGACAAATACTTATACAGCCTTGCTCTAACTGCAGCATGATGTCAATTTTGACACTGGTCATGCATGGGCCATGGAAAATCTGCAGCCTGTTCAGAAACTTCTACTGTGGGGTGTAAAGCTGTCAACTGATGTGACTACAGGGCCTGCTAGGAAAAAGAAGGCGAGCTACTTTGTGGTGTCATCAAAAAAAAAAAAAAAAACGGCAGTTGACAGAGGGTTCATTTGCTCAGCCCCATGGAGAAGGGAAAAAAAGTGCCCTTAGGGGCGGAGGAAAGTAGGAGGAACTGGCAGCCACCATGGGCCTAATGCAAGATCTGTTAACAGATCCATTATCACATTCTCTAAGGTTCAATGTGCACAGAGATCTTAGATGCGAGACACAGCAACAAAGCATGGGAAATTGGTGATCTGATGACACAAATGAGAAGGCAAGTTTAGCTGGCTCAAATACCACTGTCAGAATCTACACCATCCCACATCCACCTTAAAGCTCTAAATGTAGTTTTACTTAGCACTGTGGCATAGCTAAAACCTTGGATTCCAACGTCGCCTGAAACAACTTATTTGGTGCTGAACATTGCCTCTTTGTGTCCAGGCCCACATGGGCTGTTGTAATTTTGAGGTCAGCTGATAAAAGCTAATTCCACTTCATTGCCAGACATTACCAGAACCTCCTTGATATGTAGGTCAGCTACAAGTGATTTGAGCCATGCTCAGTAATTTCCTGTTACCACCCATTAGACTCTCTTGACGGATGCTGAGGGGGAGATCTCATGCATTATTTTGAGGGGGCATTCCTACAGGAACTTACAGAGGGCAACCAATTCCAACCATACAAGGCAGTGGAGACCACTAACCTCATGACTCAGCATCAGAAGTGTGGACTTACAAGGGCGATCCACTCCACCACTTCGAGGCCTACTGCTGTGCCGTTATACCCAAGAGGGCCCAGCCTCTTGGATACAGTACATATATAGTACTGTGCAAAAATCTTTGCACATGCAAAGAAATACTGTAAAGCAAAGATGCCTTCAGAATTAATATTAAACCACCATCCATCCATCCATCCATCTTCTACCACTTACTCCTTCTTCAGGGTCGCGGGGGAACCTGGAGCCAATCCCAGGGAGCATCAGGCACAAGGCGGGGTACACCCTGGACAGGGTGCCAGTCCATCGCAAGGCACAATCACATACACACTCACACACCCATTCATACACTACGGACACTTTAGACACGCCACTCAGCCTACCATGCATGTCTTTGGACTGGGGGAGGAAACCAGAGTACCCGGAGGAAACCCCCGCAGCACGGGGAGAACATGAAAACTCCACACACACATGGCCCGGCGGGAATTGAACCCCGGACCCTGGAGGTGTGAGGCAAACGTGCTAACCACTAAGCCATAATATTAAACCTTTCTACAAAAAAAATACTATATAGAGCACTAAACAGTAATAGATAAACAAAGTCAATATTTGGTGTGATAACCCTTTTCTTTAAAAAAAAAAAAAAAAAAAAAAAAAAAAAAAAAAAATTCAGTCGTCTCGGCTACAATTTGTGAAGTTTTATAAGGAAATTGGCTGGTACGTTTTACTGAGAATCTTTGAGGATCTGCCACAGTTCTTCTGGAGACTTTGATTGCCACACAAGTGGTTTGTTATGTAATATGTGCTTTGTTTATGGACATACAAACATATTTTTCTGCAACATTTTTCTTTAAATTTTTTTTTCAAAATATAATTTTTTTGTACTGACTCAATAATGTAGAAGTCATAAAATAACTTTGTGCTTTTGTTATAGATGTTTAACAAGAAGCTAAGATGAAGTTAACAGAAAGCTAATATGAAGCTGTCACCAGCTTTAAAAGACAGGTTCACCTGGTACACTCTACTGTATGGCTAAAAAGTAGTGAAAATAAAGGGCCCAGTCCTGTTTAGTCATGTCATTGCACCCATGTACAAAGTGAGGTCTATAAAGACAAGGCTTTCCAAGGTTGGTGTGGAAGAACTCGAGTGGTCCAAGCCCTGACCTCAACACCACTGAACACCTTTGGGATGAATTACAACACTGACTGTGCCCCAGGCCTTCTCACTTGACATCAGTGCCTGACTTCACTAATACTTTAATTCTCTAATGAGCACAAATTCCCACTGGCAGGCTCCAAAATCTAGGGGAAAACCTTTCCAGAAATGTGAAGGTTGTTATAACAGCAAATGGAGGACCGACTCCATGTTAATGTCCATGCTTTTGGAATGGGCACATAAGGGTGTGATGTTCAGTGTCCATATACTTTTGGTCATTTAGTGTAGCTTAGAAAAATGACCAAAGTGTGTACAAGGCAAGAAGGTGGAAGAGACCAGAGGCAATTAATGATGGCATTCTATAGTAGACCATTACATGACTTTGTGTCGAAGGCTTCGGCATGTGTGCACATGCATACAAGAACATATCCCAATTCTAACCATAGTGTACAATCTGTTGATTGAAATAAGAATTTTTATGAAAACTGAATTCCTAGAGTAATAGAGTTTTGTAACAAAGGACTAATAGTAGCTAGTCATCATGACTATTAGACAAGGACTTTCACAAATGTATAGCCTCTCCCTAGATAATTAAAACCATTTGGGTAACCTAGTGAACCCATGCTGTCTCTTTCACTGGCCAGAAGTACATTTCTGGGCTGTTCCATCATTGCATTTTACTTCCAGAAAATCTGACAGAATTGCTTTTGGAACGGTTAGTTAGATTTGTTTCAGACGTTTCAGCAATGGAAACATTTTAAAATGCTTGCTAGCTAAAGTCTTCTCAAGTTTTCTGTCAGATTTTAACCCTACCATATGTTGTCAGTCAGATGTGTGAAGCCGCAGCCATGTTTCCATGCTCTTGTAAAGGAACACAGCTAGAGTTTCTTAGGCCTAGGACAAAAGAGTGTGTCTGGGCTTCAAGTCAAGTTTCCAAAGTAGTCATTCAGTTAAAAAGGAAACTTGAAATGCAGTTAGCACATTCCGAAAAGAGAAATCCAATAAAACCACTTTTGCACAAGATTTTTTTGTTTGTTTGTATGTTTGTTTCTATAATTTCTTTGTAATTGTTGCATTTCGAGTCAGTGTTTCTTTAGAGACAGCATGTGTTGAGAGCATCATATGTCTGCAGATTATGATACAAAATCAACATGACTACTTGGCAGATGTAACAGAAATACACAAATTCCTTACTCAAGTAAAGGCGTACAAACTAATCTAAAATATACTTTGGTTAAAGTTGAAGCAGAGTTTTACGTTCTTTACTTATGTTAAAGTACAAACATGGAAACTATTAAATGTCCTTTAAATATGAAAGTACAAGAAATAATAATAACTGAGTGTTTTTGGTTCCTGCAACCTTTGACAAGGCACCAAGAAACATGGACAAACATTAACTAATGCAATAACACCAGCTTTTTCACCAGTTTCTCAAAATGTAGCTATCATGATAATGATGAGGATTCAAACTAGTTTGCTTGCCATAAGCTTGCTGCTACAATACAAACTAGTTAGAAAGAGGACAGAGATATTGGTGTGCTTTTGGATATTTTTCCTTTTTTGATGCAAGAGAGTGTTCTCGCATGTATGTGTACAAACAACCAATCACAAATTAAATATGTTAATTAAAATTAAACAATGACAAGGACAGAGCAAGGAATAGTGCATGGTGTATTGAAAAACACAAGGAGAAATAAACTAACAGAATATATATAAAAAAAACTGCATTCAGGGAAAAATAGCAGTTACTACTGAACAATGCAACATAGAACTAAAGAAAATAAACTACATAATATCAATAAAGGACTAAAGTAAGAAGCAACAAGAATATTGATTAGCTAATCATGAAGTAGAAAAAATAATATAACAACTTTGATGTAACTAGGCATTAGGATACCATGAAGCTAACTTGTCATTAATGACAATGACTATGACAATGACTTACTTATACCTGAAGGACAATAGGAAAAACAAGTTCTTAGAAATAAAAGCTGGAGGGGAGCAAGACTTCTGAATAAGTTTTGATACTGGGTATTTATACACAGTCCTTGATTGACCCAGTCCTGGTAATCAGGTATTAAGGAGCTACATAGACACGAAATTTATAAATGTATACATCAAGGGATCCGTTACCCTTCTGTTCTTGTTGTTACATCACTTACAGTTTAGATGAATCAACTGCTTGAAGTGGTCCACTTTTGAAATGTAGTGAGTAAAAGTCAAAAGTCTTAAATGAAAGAAAAACAGTTAAAAAAAAAATAAATAAAAAATATCTACTTTGCTATTTCCCACATTTGTCATTTAGCCACATATAACTTGTACCATGCAGTTCTGTTTCTGCTGTTGTAGCATTTTGGTGCAGCTGTAGCATGCCAAGCACACTGACTCAGAAAACACTCTTTTGACCATCAGCATATGGTCACCACATGGGCAGAGCCTTAAAGATGGACTTGTTTTGGTGGTGAAAAGAACTAGTTTAAATCTTTCTTCATTGTGTAAACCTGTGTGACAGTTGTGGTCTAACCAGTAACAGTATACCTTGTGTTTTGCGTTAATAGCATTTTGTATATTTAACAAGAACAACAACAATAATAACCATTTTTATTTACGTGTATATTGCTTTTTTCCCCCAGTTCATTTCTATCTAAGAATACCACCAACTGTATTTGTTTATTGTGATTGATGAAGTGAAGTGTTCCTTTATAAACAAAGTTATATAAATCAGAGGAATTGCAGCACAAAAGCCATGGTTCTTAGTGAACCATAATGGGATACCACATCAATTATAGGCTTATAATTCTGAATGTAGAATATTGTAAGACACATATTGCATATTCTGAAATATTTAATAATTATATGAAGATCTTTCAAGCATAAAATATACCCCCCCCCCAAAATCTTTCAATTCAGTTACGGTTCAGATGTTTGTAATGTACAACGCAGATTCTAAATGAATTTGGTAAGCCAGGTTAAAACCATTTAACCAAGTAATTATATAATGAGCACAAATGTGTAGAGATTGTTAACTGCAAATATGTTAAGAGCTTAAAAATTAGCTCACCCAATATGCTTTGTGACAAATTTTTGGATTTCATCATTCATTCATTCATTAATCTTCAGTAACCACTTTATCCTGGTCCAGGTTGGATAAGATCCAGAGCATATTCTGGGAAGACTGAGTGCGAGTCAGGGCATCATTTCAGGGCATCATGCACACATACATTCACACACTCATTCACACCTCAAGTTAATCACACATGAAGCTACTGGCGTGTTTGTGGGAGGAACCCATGTCAACATAGTGAGAACATGCAAAACTCCAGACAGAGAGTAAGTCGAGCTCAGAATTGAAATGGTGACCCTGGAACAGTGTGAGCAATGCTACCTGCTGCATTACCATGCTTATTTAGTTAACTATATTATATTCACGTGACTATATTTGCAGGTTAATGGCTATGCTCAAAGGTTCAAGAGATGTAGGGACATAGAATATGATATCACTATTACAGCATTATTCCCATTTCACAAAAGATTATAAATCTCAGTTTGAATTTGGCTTAACCAGAGAGGTATTGAAACATTGGTTATAAATCATATATTTATTTTTGGATAGAAGAATGTGCAGTTGAATGGGTTTATTTGTGCTTTTGCATGTGGTTCATGTTTTTTTTGATCTGTTAAAAACATGTGTTTATGCAGTCTAACATCGCTCTCCAAAAGCAGTTACAATGCCCAAGCTGATATTCTAATACTATTCTAATAAATGAGATCTGTGAATGAAAAGCACATCAGAGCACATCCTTTGTATATTTATTTATTGTGAGGAATCTCCTTTAGCTGTTAATTTCTACAATAATTCCCATCATTTGTTACTGTTCATTAATTTTCAATAACCGCTTTATCCTGATCAGGGTCACAGTGGATCTGAAACACTGGGTGTGAAGTGGGAATTCACATTGAATGGGACACCATTCTCTCTCTCTCTCTCTCTCTCTCTCTCACTCACACACACACACACACACACACACTCTCATTTTATACCTAAGGGCAGTTAAGAGTTGCCAATCAACCTACTTTATTTTTATATTACAGTATATGTTCTACTGCTCACCTGACTTATTTAAATCAATATGAAACACAGGATTCTTTGTCTCATTCAATGCATGTAGCATCTGTTATAGTTTAAACTTGACCGTTCATACCTGAACCTAAGTTTTTGTCATGGCTGCAGCTGTCTTAGTGTTTCTGTTTGTTGAATTAAGTGTTGGAGTTTTGCATACAATTTCAGTGCTCTGCCTTAGCCACTGGTGAGCTATACAAAGGTGTAGTGTTCTGTACACTGGACCCTACAGGTTTAATATATCCATTGGAAGGGATTGTGTGTGGAGAGGCTTTGGCTGAGATCCTCCTTCCACGTGGCAGTAAGTAAAAGCCCAGAAGTGGAGGGGCAGACTATGTGACTCATGCTGCCTCTGTTTTTGTTAGAGTTGCGCCAAACTTCCAAGGCTCAGGTTACATAGTCTGATTCTTGGGGCACTCAGCACAGCAATACAAAAGCTCATTTTATATCTTAATATCTTGATTAATATTTAGAAGTATGCAGGGCTTTCAAGATGCAAACACTTCTTTGGAAAAACATTTAACAGGATATGCAAAGGAATAGCATAACTGGAAAAAAAAACTGGTATTGAGTGGTATTATTGCAGAAATTTAAAACCATCCCATGATGTTTACAGTGAAGAATACAGTGAAATAAAATAAAAAAAAAATATTTAGGCTTTGTTTTCACTAAGTAAAATAGTTCCCCCATAACCCACAGAACATAATATTTGTAGCTAGTAGATGTCATAACTGATCCCAATCTATTTTGTTTGTAATGGATTGAGTTCCCTTAAAACTGCAGTCACTAATTTTAGAAACAGAATCATGGGTAGTCAACCACTGTCTTTGACTCTCTCTATTTGTTCTTCTTCAGTTGCAGTGGTCCTTCACTAAGTTTAAAAAAAATAATAATTGTTAAAACATTTTATTAGAAATTGTCTGACACACCTATTCAGCCTAAACATACGTTTTTAAAACATAAGGCAATACACAACATAAAAAGTATGATCCGATCTTTAAAAAAATAACTACAGTCATTGGGATAATATCAAAAGTATTGTCATGCTTTAATTAAAAAAAAATCATTGTTATAATTAAAGGTTCAAGCCTGAAGGGCTGAAACCCTATTGTAATTGTAAGGATTTTTAGTATTATTATTCTTCCCTAAACCTAACTGTGCAGACCAAACCGTAAGTTGTAGAGAGCTGAAACTTTGAGGGAAGGTAGTCCCCCGGAGTACTACAGCACCACAATGTTTCAGCCTGATCGACCAGATGGTGGTGCTATAGTGAGAATTTTTAACTTTTGAACCGTTGTCACAGACTCAAGTGTCTTATATCTATGAGCAAAATGTATATTTTCGATTTCATTTCCGTCATTAAAAATTTTCCGCCTTGGATTTTTTGGAAAACCTACTTTTGTGAACTAGTCCTAGGTTTTTCGTCAGATCGAGATGAAACCTGTGCCAAACAATTCTATTACGTTTCTTTACAATTTATTATCAAAAAAAGTTTGAACTCGAGATAGCTACAGTATGCGAAAACACAGGAAGTAGGCATGGCCACTTTTATGTAAATAGGTATAATTCTTGAATGAAATGAGATATCTTCACCAATCTTTGCATGCTTATGTACGAGGCCAATCTATGTAAATCAAAAATTATGTGGTTTTGCAACATGGTGGTGCTATAAAGAACCCATAAAAGTGGCTGTAACCATGGAACCGTTGATCCGATTAACTTCAAAATTTGCATGCAGTGTCTGTCTCAACTGGCATCGGTGTCTATGAGGACATTCATGTATTGGCCGATCACAGCCAATCAGATTTCAGCAGCTATCAGACAAGGTTAACAATCGCTGTTCTGAACGAAACTTGGTGGACATATTTGACTCTTGGTCTAAGAGGTTTGTGCAAAGGTTTTTTAAAAAAATCAACCACTGGGTGGCACTATCATGATTTTTGTAGGTGTTTATGGTTGTAATATATATTTAATGATACCTGTTCTCATTCTAAAGAACTTTGTCCAAGAACCATTTGGGTCTGTCAAACTGTTTGGTAAATATTTCAGATAAAACCTACTTTTGTGAGCTATTCATAGGTTTTTTGATCAATATCAAGGAAACGTGCTACAAGATTCTCTGGAGTCTGTTTATAAATAATTATCAAAAAAACTTTTCGATTTTATGTGTCCATGGCATGCTAAAAGTAAAGGTAATTGACTTGGCCACATTAGGTACATAGTAATAATACTTAAACAGGGAGATATTTTCACCAAACTTGAATTGCTCATGTAAAGGCTCAGTCTAAGGTCGCGTGACAAAAATTGCTAAGTTTGGCCACTAGGTTATAGTAAAAAACAACAACAACCTTAAAATGGCTGTGTAAATAAGTGTATATTATTTGCTGTTTCAGACATACACATGTTCTTTGTATCATCTGTTAGATCTCCTCATTCTGAACAACTTTGCCTCTAGGAGCACTGCTGTCAATCAAATTATTTGTTAAATATTTGAGATTATTTTAAAAACAGGCTTTTGTGAACTCCTAGGTTTTTCGCTCAACTGAAACAAAGCTATTGCAGGACAATTCTTTGGACTATTTAGATCAGTAATTATCAAAAATAGTTTAACTTTTAATTTGAAGTGGGCGTGGCCTCTTTGACTAATGGCTACAACTCTTAAACGGAATGAGATATTTTCACCAAGCTTGGTTGGTGGCACTATAACAGAACAAAACTTTAAATAGGCACTAAATGTGGAACCATTGGTCCAATACACATGATAAATAAATCTTGTCCTTCTCCAAGGCCCAATCAGCGTATATGAGGACAATTGTGAATCTTGAAAAACATGGCCGCCATTGGTCAATCAATGTTCAGCAGCTATTAGACGAGCTTAATGAAGGCTGATATTTCTTAAAATTATCTTAGTTTTTCATTGATTTTAGGTGCTTATAGGATTGCATAATATTAAGTAATATCTTTTAACATATTTATGGGCCAAAACGGCTTGAACCTCGATAATTGCTGCTTAAATTGTCATTTTTGTTGCATGAGAGGAATAAAACACTTCAGCATATGCTCATACTTTAAATAAGTGTTTTAAAAAAAAATCAAGGTGGTAAAGGCATCACATCATGCTGCCATTAATTATTTTCCTTTAACGCCATTTCATGTTCTATTCCTTACATGGCTGGGATGGATGGATGTTGTTTTGTTGCAGATGTAGTAGACTGAATATATTTGCTTTGGTATTGCTAACTTTCGAGTCCTGGTTCATGACACTGATGTAAACACATGGCAGTTGAGACCCAGTTTGAAAAGGTGTTAACAATGTTATCTCCTCCTCACCTGTTGCAGTATCAAACAGACCCTGTCTAGAATCCACTCTGTGTGACATTGGGGAAAAGCAACAAGAACTTACTCTGAAGTGCTCTTATTTGAATCCATCTGTCTGTTACAGTGCATGTGTGAGCAGTAAAACACTGTGGTTATATGGTTGTTTGCAGTATATTATACACCACATTTTGGAATCTGGGACCTGTGTTTGGGTCCTGGAGAAAATCAAATCTAAAACTGATGTTTCATTCACTCTGTCAATGCTCCTAGCCAAACTGAAGTACAAATGAGACAGAACACAATATAAACCTAAAGCTAAGCAGTTAGGGGTTGCTCAGTATTCCAAAAGTTGCTCTGGTAGTCCTAGGATTTAAGCTCACAACCTTCTGAATACTGAATACTGCTGTTACAACATCAGCCTCATTTAGTATTTCCTACTATGAGATTGCAATAAACCAAATATAATTATTAAACCTATAGTTAGACATTTATAATAATTCCAGGCTCCAAATTTTCATATTATATTGGCAGATTGTTTGGTTCTTTTTAAAATTGTTACATAATTTGGAATTATTAATAAATAATTTCAAAAAAAAAAAAAAGGCTTAGAAATCTTTTAATAGGAAATGCTAGTTAAATTTGACAATATTCCAGGCATTTCCACTTTCTAAGATGTCTTTATTTATATATATATATATATATATATATATATATATATATATATATATATATATATATATATATATATATATATATATATATATATAATATTACAGTTAATATAGAAGAACTAAAATAGGTACGGCTAAAGTTTGGGTTTGAACCCCTAATGGGTTGATCTCATTTGAACCTTTATTCAGAAGGATTGCAAATGTCTAAATAATCACTACACCAATCAATAGATTGAGAATAAGAATGAGTTTTGTACAAGCTGCTAAAAGTATATTTCCTCATTGTTTTTTTTTTTTTTGGTACATGTTGTCTTGGTCTCTGTGTGTGCATGGGAAAATCTTTATGAAGTATATATTGCACTTGACCGTGGCTCTGAGTAAGATCCCTGTAAATTTTAGGTTAGGGTTTAAATTTAGACATCCTAGCCTTGCTTTATGAGACCGTGAAATGCCACAAGGCCTCTTTAAATGAGGGTGTTGGATAAGAAACACTACATTACAGTAAACTAAATAAACAGAATGATTTCATTGTTTACTTATTCATTTTGGATTTTTTTTTTTTTAACCTTTTTTAAATTAGCAGGGATAGTGAAGGAGAACAATCTGCACATAAGATCTTTCAATAATCAGAACCATTTGATTTAGTTTTTCTATCTTAGATTATGAAGTGTGTTGGAAGATGAACTATAGACCCCTCTGAAAGTGCTGGAACAGCAATTCTAAATGTCACTTTAGTTAATTTTAATATTTGGTTGCACATCCCTTGCTAGCAATAGCTGCACCAAGCCAGCGACCCACTGACCTCACCAAACTGGTGCACTCTTCTTTTGTGATGCTTTTCCAGGCGTGTACCACAGCTTCTTTAAATTGTTTGCGTTGGGGGCTTTCCTCCCTTCTCCTTTAGGAGGTGAAATGCATATTCCACTGGGTTAAGGTGTGTTGATTGACTTGGCCAGTCTAAAACCTTCTACTTATTTCTTTGTGAGCAGATCCTTTCTTTATCCCCACTTTTGATTTTGGTCTTTCAAACACTTTTGTAGAGGTTAATCTTCGTTCCAGAACTTACGAGGTTCATCTCTGTATTTCTTTGCCAATTCCATTTTGCCCTTCCAATTTTTACTGCTGATGAGTGGTTTGCAAATTGTGGTAGGATCTCTATATTTCTGTTTTCAAAGTCTTCTTTGAATAGTGGATTGTGATACCTTCACCCCAAACTGTTGTTTTTCTTCACAGCTCTCACAATGTTTCTACAACTGTTGTTTTCTTTGGCTTATCTGTTCCATGTCTGGTTGTTAGTGCATTAGTGGTTTCTTTCTTTTTCAAGACATTTCAAATTGTTGTACTGTCTATGCCCAGTGCTCGTGCAATGGCTCTGATTGATTTTTCCATCTTTTCTCAGCTTCAAAATGGCTTGCTTTTCTCCCATAGACTGCTCTCTCTAGTCTTCATGT
Source organism: Ictalurus punctatus (assembly GCF_001660625.3). Classification (NCBI taxonomy): domain Eukaryota; kingdom Metazoa; phylum Chordata; class Actinopteri; order Siluriformes; family Ictaluridae; genus Ictalurus; species Ictalurus punctatus. The sequence continues at coordinate 9,492,043 of NC_030424.2, read as the reverse complement.
TGGTTCATCTTTTTGAACAACAAGCACAGCATTTACTTGCAAAACCCAGGGCTCAAACCAAAAATAGACATTCAGAGATATTAATTGTTTAAACAATTAAACTAACAGGGTACACCTGGTCAGCAAGAAATGTTCCAATATTTATGATCACCAAACAAAACAGAAGGTGCCGTGCTCTAAGTTGTTTAACTACAGTGGGGGAAATAAGTATTGGACACGTCAAAAAAATTTTCTGTAAATGTATTTCCTATGAGGCTATTCACATGAAATTTTCAACAGACATCAGTATTAACTCAAGAAATCCAGAAATATAAAGAATTCACAACATTAAGGTCCATAAATAAAGTTATGTGTAATAAAGTGGAATGACACAGGAAAAAAGTATTGAACACGCTACCTGAAATTTATGTCATACTTGGTGGAGAAGCCATTTTTGTAATAACAGCTTCAAGATGCTTCCTATATGAAGAAATTAATTGGCCACAGTATTCAAGTGTGATTTTGGTCCATTCTTCTAAACTTATTGTCTTTAAATCTTGTTCAATTATTGTCTTTTAAAAATTGGATTCAAGTCAGGTGATTGACTGGACCATTCTAACGCCTTGATTTATCTTTTTTTTTTTTTTTTTTTTTTTTTTTTTTGTCCGAAACCAGTTGAGAGCTTCATTTGCTGTATGTTTTGGATCGTTGTCCTGCTGGATGGTTCACCCACGTCTCATCTTCATCATCCTGGTGGATGGCAGCAAATTCTTCTCAATAATCTTCCGGTAAAGGGTTCCATTCCTCGCTTCTTCATTTATATGAAGTCTGCCAGTACAATGCGACGAAAAACAGCCCCACACCATGATGCTTCGACCTCCAAACTTCACTGTTGGTTTAGTGTTTGTAGGGTGATGTGCAGTGCCATTTCTTCTCCAAACATGGTGTGTAGTATGACAGCCAAAATATAAAATTTTGCACTCGTCTGACCAGACTGCACTCTCCCAGTATTTCATAGGCTTCTCCAAATGAGTTGTAGCAAACTTTAAACAAGCTTCGACATGCCTTTTCTTTAGTAATGGAGTCTTGTGGGGTAAGCGTGAGAAGGGGAGTGCATTGTCAATTGTTTTCTCTGTGATGATGGTACCTGCTGCCTCCAAGTGTTTCTGGAGCTCTTTCCTAGTGGTCCTTGGCTCTTGGGCTACTCTTCTGACTATTCTTCTGACTCCCTGGTCAGAAATCTTGCGAGGAGCTCCTGTGTGTGGCCGGTTGATGACGGAGTGATGTTGCTTCCACTTGTGGATAATGGCCCCAATGGTGCTTACTGGAAGATTCAGAAGATTTTGAAATTCATCTGTATGCGATTCCATGAATATTTTTTGCAACAATAAGGTTGCGAAGGTCTTGGGAGAACTCTTTCATTTTACCCATCATGAGATGTTTCTTGTGTGACACCTTGGTAATGAAAATCCTTTTTATCCATCGATTTACTAACCCAGCTGATATTAATTTGCACAGATAGAGGGTATAATTACTCATGGATTTCAGCTGGTTCCTTGCCTTACTTTGCCTTGGAGAACTACTTTTTCTTAGCATGTTCAATACTTTTTTCCTGTGTCATTCCACTTGCATCGGGCACAGGGCACAATCACATACACACTCATACACCCATTCATACACTATGGACACTTTAGACACGCCAATCAGCCTACCATGCATGTCTTTGGACTGGGGGAGGAAACCGGAGTACCCGGAGGAAACCCCCGCAGCACGGGGAGAACATGCAAACTCCGCACACACATGGCCCCAGCGGGACTCGAACCACGGAAGTGTGAGGCGAATGTGCTAACCACTAAGCCACTGTGCGCCCCATTTTTTATTATTATTATTAATTATTATTAATAATTATTTTATTATTATTATTATTATTATTATTATTATTATTATTATTATTATTATTATTATTATTATTATTATTCAGCAAGGCCCCCAACTCTCTCTGCTCCAGTCCTCTCTGCTGTATCATGGCTGACCCTGTGCTCTGACCCCAACTTCCTGGCATGCAGGGGTATGCGAAGAAAAGAATTTCACTGTGCTGTAGTGTGTATGTGCCCAATAAAGACTCATCATTATCATTACACATAACTTTATTTATGGACTTTAATGTTGTGAATTTTTTATATTTCCAGATATCTTGAGTTAATACTGATGTGGTGAAAATTTCATGTGAATAGCCTCATTGGAAATATATTTACTGAAAAAAAATGTTGACATATCCAATACTTATTTCCCCTGTTGTAGATGTCGGAAATGAAAACTGAACTTCTGATCTATCATCTCATTTGAACTCCAATCTAAATGTCTTCAGTGTTTTAGCATAAAAAATTTAATTGACCTTGCCATTCCAATACTTGGGGAATTTACTTCCGATACAGTGGACTGTATGTATATTCCTTTGTATATAAACCTAATCTACCTGTACATTATATTTATAAATTTTTAACCTTGCAAGAAAAAAACAAGGCTGGTTAAGACATTTGCTCCTCTTGGCAGACATTGAGTTTGAACTCACAGTCTTACGGTTACTAACACAGAACCTTGACTGCTGTGCTGCCACTGCACATACTATAGATTTAAGGCTGAACATTTCATACCAGTTCTGATAGCAAGTGTCTGATAGCAAGTGAACTGAAAAGGACAAAGTCACTTCATTCTGACTATCGTTTGAGTGTAGAAAACACTTTTGAAATTGATGTCATGAATATGCTATATATTTGGATTCTGTGATATTTTGATTTCTTAAAAGTCCTGCTACATAGTATTATTTTAAGCATTATGACATTCATCGTAGGCAGAGAGTTGGACAAATTCTAGTATTATTCAGTAAAGATTTAGAAAATCATATAAACTATTCGTGAAAGTTAACAAAGGTGTTTTATCTCCTGAATCAGGACAAAAAGGCTACAGAACTGGGCGAGAGGGTCCTGCGGGATATGAAGGAGTCAAGAGAGCAGGAGGAGTGTCCAGATGAAATCCAGCAGCAGCTGCAGCTCCTCACACAGAGACAACACCCAGATGTGAGTTTAAAGAGGCTATGCTTCATTTAATCTATGGGAAACACACACTGAGTCACAGTAGACACTTGCACTGTAAATATGTGCTGAATATAATGCTGAAGGTCTCATTAAGTGTAAGACAAAATGCACATGTTGGGTTTTTTTTTTTTTTTTTTTTTTGGATTGTTTGTTCATTTTAAACCTGGGCCATGTTCTCATACACGTCATCATGCCTAGGTTTATAGGTCAGTACTGTCTAGACATGATTTACCACTAGTTGGAAATGCTGGGAAGGTGGGAAAGCCCTAATTAACACCAGATCCAATACTGCTATGGGTAATTGGCTTTTAACCATCCAAATCCAAATGTAAATTTAGCATATTAAGTTTGCATATTATGAGGAGGCATCATCAAAAATACCCAACCAAACACATTTGGCCGTTTATCTTTACTTCATTGTGCTTATCAAACAATTGTAGTTACACAGCTTGGTCTTCATGATTCTTTGAAACATGTTTTGTTTTTTTTTTTAAAAAAAAGGAAATGCACTATTTTGTTTTTGTTAACTCACAGCACGCAGGTTACCATGTCTCACTGGTTGGTGCCTTGCTTTTGGACATTTCTGACTTAAATTCAGTAGCAAGTGAGAATGATAATGATTCTGTATTTTTGAAGCTAGAATAAATAATTTTCAAATTTTCAGTGGGTTGCTGCAAGTGTGTTCACTTACATTTTTAAATTGAAAAAAATGTTATGTCATACTGATGCAGCTTGCATATTGCTACGTTAGTATAATATGAACTTGAATCAGCATGGGATTGTTCTTTGTTTAGGGATTTAATTGCAGCACCTTTAAAAGTTAACATGAGCAACTTATTAGCAATAAAAAAATAACAATAATAACAATAAAAGCCTTTTATGAAGATGTTTAAAATACAAAAGTCAAACAAGAGAAGAACATGAGACTCAAAAGCATGGATTAACTTTATAGCATTACTGCTGTTCCAATTATCCAGGTTAGCCAAAACAGGGCTTTCTCAAGAACTGATCCCAGAAGACTTCTGTTTGCTGCCTGGTTACACAGGAGTCGGCCAAGCCTGGCAACGTATAGCACTTCGTACAGTTTGATTTATTCTTCTGCTGTAGTGTAGAAAGTAGAAAATGTTAACCAGATCTTGGTTAGTGTGAGGACTTTCTGTTTTTGTTTAAATAATGTGTTGTGTTCCTTAGGGGCTGTGAACCCACTATTTTATTTGTTTGTTATCTGTTTGTTTAATGAAGATGAGTAACAGAATAAAAGTGAAAAAAAGCTGAAAAGGTTATTATTCAGAAAGACAGCAGAAAATTGCAGGGCTAAATTGTAAACCTATTGCAGGACTTCAGTAGTCAATTCCAGGAATGAGGACAGTGTCCCTCTAATGACCCTGGTATTATAGAACTGTCAGACAAAACTTCTGTAACTAAACAAGACTTAAAGCCTACTTTAAGTGGGATGTTTTTCCTTCTTCACAAGCAGTGACAGATGAAGAAGATTTTGACTGGGGTGGAGAAGCCAGACACAGAGCTAGTATTATGTGGCCTTAGAAAAATGAGCCCCAATGACTGGTTATGTGCAAATGTTATAGACTGACACATTGTATGTTTGCATTTTCATCTTTGGGTTAGAACCAAATGTCATGTTTTTTTGTTTTTAATCACTGCAGTATTAGAATTTGTATTTTCATTCATAACTAACTTTCAGGTTACTTTTGCATAATAGTGTAGAAAAAATACACTACATGAAAAACATAAATGCTAAATTGCAGAATAAATAGACAGTTTATTAATATAATCACTTTAAAGACATTTGTAAGTTTGTGGATTTTTCTTTGCTGAACCAGCTACTACCTGCCAACATACATGCCTGGCTAGTAGATCATTTTTGCCAGCTGGTAAGTGCTGATAGAAAGTCCTGATTACAACAGTAAGGCAGTCTCAAACACTAAGTAATTTAGTCAAGTATTCTGATGTATTCTACATAATTCTATTTATTGTAATGTCTTAGGCATGTTCTGATATGTGCAGTCTTATACTGACAGCTGCTGTGGCCAACTCAAAAAATTTGTTAATTTGATCAAAGTAAGCAGGATTCAAACAATCCAGTCTAGGCCCAGAAGTCTCTTCAGAAATTAACAAAACAATAGAATAGTCTTCCATAGCCAGCCTTGGCATGTTTGTGGACTTTATTCTTAAACCAACCCGTGTGATGCTGCAACTGTGGTTCTGCACAATTATATAAAGTACACTCACCGTCCACTTTATTAACACTTCATGCAATTATCTAATTAACCAATCATGTGACAGCCGTGCAATGCAAGAAATCATGCAGATACAGGTCAAGAGCTTCGGTTAATGTTCAAATCAAACATCAGAATGAAGAAAAATGAGATCTCTCTGACTTTGATTATGGCATGGTTGTTGCCAGATGCCAGATGGGCTGGTTTGAGTATTTTATAAACCTCTGATCTTCTGGGAATTTCATACACAACAGTCCCTACAGTTTATACAGAATGGTGCAAAAAAACAAAAAACATTGCGTGAGCAACAGTGGGTGGAAACGTCTCACAGAAGACTCACCGAACCTGTACTGGAAAAATACCAGGTCCTTTTTTTTTCTTCTAATCTTCAACTGTCCTATTTCAATGAGCCTGTGCCCATGACAGCTTCAGATGCTTGTTCTTGGCTTACAGGATTGGAACCTGATATGGTCTTCTGCTGTTGTAGTCTATCCACTTCAAGGTTCGATGCTCTGTGCATGCTGAGATTCTTTTCTGCTCACCATGGTTGTAAAGAGTGATTAAAGCTTGAACTGTCAGTGGTTACCAGATCATGCTTCATAGGTATGTCTAGACCCTTATTAATCCAGTTGTTCTAGAAACAAATACAATTGTGCTGCTATATTATTTAGTTTAGATATAGCCAAGTTTGAGATGGTTTCTTAAATGGTTTACATGAGGACATCCTGATATATCTATGGTAACATGGCGTTTAAAACTTAAATATGGTTTGGATTCTAAATTTTTTCAATAATGGGAAAACAACAAGCTCTCTCTTCCGTCTCAACATAGATTAACATAATTGGTTAAGCACTCAGCTTGCTTACAAGAATTGTACTTTTATCTATTGTGTAAACCTTATTGTGGATAATGGCTGCAGTTTATTCCAAACTTGAGAAAACAGCCATAAACATTGTCTGTAATCATATTTCATATTTACAGGCTCAAAGGAATATTAATGCCTTCAGTATTTGTTTGAAGATAAATTATGAAATATGCCAGACTATGTGAGCTTCTTCAATTTGCATAGGTCACAGGTCTGTTCACTTGACCCAGAACAATCTGGATTTATATGCACCAAACCCAACCATAAAGGTTCTATGAGCAGTGTTGATGGTTTGCTTAGTTATGCGGTGCCGTGCAGTCAAAGCTAACTAAACCACTACAACACAGCCTAGCCATATCCTATAGTATCACACACATAGTTCACTTCAGCTGCTCATATACTCAGACTTAACCACACTTTATTCATGCCGCATTTTGGTTTTGCAGCTTAACTAGATCTGGGAACCTACTGCTTTTATTTACAGTGTAATAGAGGCAACCTTTCCTCATATTTCAGTTTTGTTTTTTTTATCATTAATGGTTTTATGTAACACTTGTTACATTCCAGGCAGTATGTAACATGATATTACAGATTTTAGATTAAATATTCTTTATATTATGTATGCATGTAATAGAGGTGTTTTAAAAACCATCAAATCATGTATACATGTATACAGTGATGCTTACAGAAGATATACTGTAAGAGCTTGCTAGAAGTGATCTGGAACCTGATATTTGGTATTTATTGTGATCATTTGTCCATGTACAAAGCCTGTCTTATTAGATTTGTTTAAGTAACATAAACACAACATGAAAGAATGTCTTACCATGAATAACACAGCGGTGATTTATTTGTACAAGCCTCAAAGCTGTACATCACACACCTTGGTGTGTTCAACTTCAGTTTGAAAAGAAAAAAGAAAGAAATCTGGGAAAATTTTTCACATATTAAAGGGTTAATCAAAATAAAAGAACCATGTAACAATGCATTAATGTCAATGACCCAATAAAAGTAGGGATACCCTTGACTTGACTTGAACCTGGTGTTCTTAAAGCTACTCAGTTTATTGGGACATTATCATTCTGGAATATGGGATCATTATCAGGAAAGTGTGTTTGCACAATAAGTGCACCTGGTCTTATAAAATTGTCTCAGTTTTGTTGGCTGTTATGTATCATGCAAAGCAATCGTTGGATGTAATAATTTCCATCAGATGGCTGCCCATTCCATTACGAATTCCACATGACAATTGTCAGCGGACATTTGGGTTTGAAGGCAACCTTTGGCTTCTTCTAAATCTATTCACACACATGAATATACAGTATTACAGTAAATTAGGATTAGTCTTTAATTTTTGAGAGCTCATGCTAAATTAAACAGGTTACATATTTTTCTTTATTTTAAATTCTCTTATGCCCAATTGTATGCTAGCACAATAAATCTGGAGTTGGAAGGTTCTAGTAACATCAGGTCGAATCACAATATTGGTTGTTTTCTAAAACTGTTTACATTTACAATGGGGGAAATAAGTATTGAACACGTCAACTTTTTTTTCAGTAAATATATTTCCAATGCTATTCACATGAAATTTTCACCAGACATCAGTATTAATTCAAGAAATCCGGAAATATAAAGAATTCACAACATTAAAGTCCATAAATAAAGTTTTATATGTAATAAAATAGAATGACCCAGGAAAAAAGTATCTCTAAGGCAAGGAACCAGCTGAAATCCGTAAGTAATTATACCTCCTATCTGTGCAAATTAATATCAGCTGGATTAGTAAATTGATGGTCTATAAAAAGGCTTTTCATTACCAAGGTTTCACAAAAGAAACATCTCATGATGGGTAAAAGTAAAGAGCTTTCCCAAGACCTTCGCAACCTTATTGTTGCAAAACATATTGATGGAATCGGATCCAAACGTATTTCAAAACTTCTGAATCCTCCAGTAAGCTCCATTGGGGTCATTTTCCACACGAGGAAGCAACATCACTCCGTCATCAGCCGGCCATGCACAGGAGCTCCTCGCAAGTTTTCTGACCAGGGAGTCAGAAGAATAGTCAGAAGAGTAGCCCCAGAGCCAAAGACCACTCGGAAAGAGCTCCAGAAACACTTGGAGGCAGCAGGTACCATCGTCACAGAGAAACTCATTTGAACAAGCCTATGAAATACTGGGAGAGTGTAGTCTGGTTGATTGAGGGGCAGGATGGGATGGCGAGAAGCTCAGTTTTTGCCAAGCTGAGCTTAAGGTGGTGTTCTGTCATCCAGTCAGACAGGCAAGCATAGATTCGTGCAGAGAGATGGATCATCACGCTGGAAGGACAAATAGAGCTGGGTATCATCAGCATAGCAGTGATATGAAAATCCATGAGATTCAATCATAGGCCCCAGAGATGTAGTATAAATAGAAAAGAGCAGTGGACCCAGAACTGACCCCTGGGGAACCCCAGTTGTGAGTTGCTGAGTTGAGTTTCAGAATACCTCCCCTCCACAATACCTTGAAGGATCTGTCTGAGAGATAGGATTCCACCCAGCGCAGAGCCATTCTGGTGATGCCTATGCTGGAGAGAGTTGACTGGAGGATCTTATGATTCACAGTGTTGAAAGCAGCAGAGAGGTCGAATAGGATGAGGACAGATGATCTTAAGGTTGATCTTGCTAGTCTTAAGACTTCAGTGATTGAAAGCAGAGCAGTCTCTGTGGAGTGATTGCTTTTGAAGCCAGACTGCTTGGTGTCCAGGAGGTTTTTTTGTGTGAGAAAAATGGAGAGTTGATTATAAACAGCTCTTTCAAGGATTTTGGAAAGAAAAGGAAGGAGGGAAACAGGTCTGTAGTTGTCTACTGCAGCAGGGTTAAGTGGCGTTTTTTTAAGCAGTGGGTTAACCCCGGCCTGATTAAATGAGGTAGGGTATGTGCTAGTAGAGAGGGATGTGTTAAAGTTGTGTGTGAGTACAGGCAATATTGTGGGAGAGATGGACTGAAGAAGGTGAGAAGGGATAGTCCCAAGAGGACAGGTTGTGGGATGGCTAGAGAGGAGGAGTTTTGAAACATCAGTCTCTGAGAGAGGAGAGAAGGAGGACAGTTGAGTTACATGGAGGAGGAGCCGTTCTATGCGTGTCTCGGGTTGAGAACTGGTTCCTGATTGATGTAACCTTGTTGGAAAAGCAAGTGGCAAAGTCATCTGCACTGAGAGAGGTAGGGGAAGGGGGAGAAGGGGGACAGAGAAGAGAGGAAAAGGTGTTGAAGAGAGTACGTGTGTTGGGAAAGCTGCCAATCTTCTCTTGGTAGTATATGGCTTTAGCAGTGGAGATGTTATGGGAAAAACAAGAGAGAAAAGTTTGGCAATTCGTTAGGTCAGTCGGATTGTTAGATTTACGCGATTTCCTTTCAGCTGCCGCCCTTAGTTTGGCCCAGTTGTTACGCAGAGCTCCTGAGAGCCAAGGGGTGATGTGTGAGCTGGCCTGGAGGTTAGGGGGCAGATGCTGTCAAGAGAAGATGTTAGAGTGGAACATAGCATGTCAGTTGCGGTGTTTAAATCCAGTAAGGAGAGGTGGCTATCAGAGGGAAGAGAGGTTGTGACAATGGAGGAGAAGTGTGAGGGGGGGAAAGAGAACAATGATTGCGATGAAAGGAGCTAGAAGGTGGAGACAGTGAGAGGGGTGAGGGGAGAGAAATAGAAAACTGGATAAAGAAATGGTCAGAGGTGTGGAGAGGAGTAATAAGAAGATTTTGTGTGGTGCAGATATGTATGAGTGGCACGATCTTCCCTTTAGACAGAGCTACAGTGCCATAGGGTGTGCGTTTGCATGAGTCAGGTGTGTGAGTGCTCAGTGAGCGCACGCTCTTCGAATGGTTTATTGTGGACACGTGCATTTGTTTTGGTTTCTGTTCTGTCTCCTCCCTGCCATCCTCATTGGATGTTGTTCGAGGGTGTGTCTAGATTGGTGTCAGCCGCCAGCACATCACTATGATTGTTTGCTATATATACACCGCGCGCGGCTCCCAGTACATGACGCGGAGTATTACATTAGATTAGTTAAATTACGTACCTTGATAGATAGTTTAGTTTATACCACGCTGTTGTTCCCCGCCTCTTGTTTCCCTGTCCACGTTTGATGTTTAATGTTTTGACCTCATTTCTAGTGACCTCAATTTTCGAATTCTGCCTAGCCCAGTATATGCCTGTTTGCCGATCGCCCGACCCATTGGCTGTTTTCGACTACGCCTCTGTTTCATGTTTTGGATTTGTCTGCCTGCCTCCTTTAATTAAAACGTCTTTACCTGCATTTGCTTCTGTACTCAACTCCCTTACGTCTCGGGGCGTGACAGTGAGCATGAGGTCAAGCTATTTGCTGGCCTTGTGAATTGCTGGGGTGGCGAACTGCTTGAGGTGAAATGTGGGAATGAGTACAAGAAAATCAGCTGCATCCGGCTTGTCTAGGTGAATGTTGAAGTCACAGAGGACCACAAGAGGAGTTCCGTCATCCAGGATGGTGGACAGTAGCATATCAAACTCTTCGTTGAACTTCCCCAGTTGACCTGGAGTGCGATAAATAACAAGAAAGTGCATTTTGGCAGGGTCAGTAATTGTAACAGCATGACATTCAAAGGAAGTGTACGAGCGAGGGGCAGAAAGACATGTAAATTTCCATGTTTTGGAGAGGAAAAGAGAGGAGGAAACGGTGGAGAGAGGGAGAAAATTATACTTAGCAGTGTGAGTGGTGTCTTGTCCGTGTACTTGCTTAATGGACTCGCGCAGATAGACTCGCAGGTCTTTACACGAGCTTGGTCTCAGCTCCTAAGGATGGCCTGTAGCAGTTCTCTTACTTCCATCTGAGTCACTTCACATTTTTTAGTGAATGTTCAAGGGTTTGAATCTATACCCATGCCACCATACTTAACTATAACTGGACAGATGGTCTCAAAGGCGAGCCGCTCAGGTTGCTGAGGACCTGGTATTGGGTGCATCATAGTAGAGTTGAGGTTATAGGAGTGAGCTTGAAAATGTTCTCTAACTGCATATCACTTCTCTTGAAATAATCTAACACTATTTGCCATAGCTACTTGTATGCCTATGACATTTTTTAGTCTTTCATGTAATCTTCTAATTTACAAATCTCCTACTCCTAGGCTAATCCTCCTTCTGGACTTTAGCCAGCCTCCCAGCTCAGAGCAGCACTCACAATCCAGCAAAGTCCTTCTTGCAGCTTGTTTTCCAGGCTAAATCTTTCCTCTATTGCCAACTTGCTTGACCAGGTTGGGTTGATTGTCATTGGGTGGGTGCGTGGTGGCGGAAGTAATGTCCACTGTGGAGGATCTCTCCTTTTCAACTCTTTGGACTTCATGTAAAAGTGACCGAGATTGTCAGTGATGTCATCAACCTTATTCCATGGGGATACAATTGGCATGGCAGTGAAATCCACTGTGGAGAGTATTCCTCCACTGCCTTAGGTTGCTGACCAATCATGTTAGAAAGGTGCAACAGTAGTAGAAAAAGTGAGAAAAGTGATCACTGTCCCATTACCACTATCACTGGACAACATATAGTATACATTAAGAAAGGTTACTTTCATTTGTTCCATATACAAGTATAGAGTAGAATACCCTTCTTTTTGCGGAAAAATTACTACATATTGAAATCTGTTGTTTTGTTTTTTTTATCGTAACCTAAGGTTATTTGTTTGTTTATAGATGTTGGCGAGGACCACATATTGCTTTTTTGACCCTGATAAATAAAACATAGAATTTAGGAGGGTGAACATTTTCCCCCTGACTTTATTGTTACAAAAGTGTTTGATTTTGCCATTCACTGTTTATTGTTCTCTGTGTAACTGTTGTTCCTGCTGTTTTCAGGTCATCCTGCAACTCTTTTCTGCTGGCTTCTCTCTTACCTTCCTTATTATTAATCTGAGAGCATTTTCTGAAATCTTGCATGGCAAGTGTTGTTTAATAATGTTGTACCTCAGAACTTAGGAACCTAGGAAGCTCCTTCACCTTGATTGATAGTTGTTACTTGAAATCTTCCCCATCAATGACAATATCTTTGTATAATTACAAATTAATTTGTAATTTTAATAATTGTTGTAGCATTTATAGCTAGAACTTCATTTGTTTTTATGTAACTTTACATGCAAATGTTAGAACAGCAAAGCCACAATGGTTTGTGTCTAGTCTCATTTGACATCTTTATATGTATAACACCATGTCCATTGTTTGAATGCATTCTTGGGAGTAGTTTGAGTATAATGTCTATAAAATTTGAATTTACCTATCATTTAGATCCACTACAGTATGTGTATATGTATGTATAAACGTCTTTTTCTCGAGGAAAGTGTCTAATATTCATGCAGCACTTTAGATTTACTCCTTATTACTGCCTCGTTTCCCTCTCCCTCAAAACAGCTATCGGACATGCAGGTGGTGCACTCCTTTGAAGTGCCAGCATTCTGTTTCATAGCACTTTTCCACAATTTAGAAGGTAAACTGTGTCTTTTTAGAGAGTAAATTGATGCAGGGCATGGCAGATGGCTTCGATTAATGCCTCAGATAAAAGCCCATGTTTTCTGCACAATAGTCTAGACCAGGGGTCTCAGACTCATGGCCCGGGGGCCAATTGCGGCCCGCGGAACGATATTTTGTGGCCCCCTACTTGAAATCAAAGCTTGCTGTTAGTGCGGCCCGCCCCCACTAACTTTTTCTCACATGCACCTGCGTGAGTCATTGCCCTGGGCGTTTTATATTTTTTAACACTTGTGGGCTACCATAGCTCAGGCTCGTGACAACAACACGAATTATCAACGTTGGTCACTTGAAACATGTTTTGGGAGTGTTACCCAGTGCAAATACGTTTTTTTTGTCACCCAGTCATGTCTTTTTCAAAACCTGCCGTGAAGAGAAAGGTTGGCGATGAGCACAGACAATTTCAGGAGACGTGGGAAACGGAATATTTTTTTGTAGCGCACAGGGGCATTCTGACGTGTCTAATATGCACAGATAAAGTTGCGGTGCACAAGGAGTATAACATCAGACGTCATTACTCAACTAGACATGCTGAGGAGTATGCAAAATACCAGGGAGATGAGCGAGAGGACCGGGTCGCCAAACTTAAAACATGTCTACTGAGGCAACAAGATTTTTTCAAGAAAGCAAGCAAAGAGAGTGATGCAGCAGTCAAAGCTAGCTACGTGGTGAGTGAGATGATTGCTAAGGCAGGAAAGCCATTCAAAGACGGCGAGTTCATCAAACAGTGCATGTTACAGGCTGCAAGTATAGTCTGTCTGGAAAAGAAAGGTCAGTTTAGCAACATCAGCCTTTCAGCCAACACAGTGGCAGAGCGCATTTCTGACCTGTCGGATAACATTTACGATCAACTGCGTGAGAAAGCTAGACATTTCCATTCATACTCAGTCGCTCTTGATGAGAGCACAGACGTCACTGACACTGCGCAGCTCGCAATATATGTCCGTGGTGTTGATGACAATTTTGAAGTGATGGAGGATTTGCTCACAATAATTCCAATGCATGGCCAGACCACCGGTCAGGAGATATTCCACCAGCTGTGTGATGCCATTGTGGATGCCGGCTTACTATGGAAGAGTTTTGCTGGAATAACAACCGATGGAGCGCCATCAATGACAGGGAGGAGAAATGGACTGGTGGCACTTGTTCAAAGAAAACTGGAAGAGGAGGGTGTGGAAGAGGCCATTGCTTTGCACTGCATTATCCATCAGCAGGCCCTTTGCAGCAAATGCCTTAAGTTTGACAATGTGATGTCTGACGTTGTGAAATGCATCAACCATATCAGATCCAGGGGCTTAAAGCACCGGCAGTTCTGCACCTTTTTGGAGGAAATAGAGTCAGCATATGAGGATGTGCTCTACTTCACCGAGGTACGTTGGCTTAGCAGGGGGGACGTCTTGAAGAGGTTTTTTGAGTTGAGAGCAGAAGTGAAAGCCTTCATGGATAAGGATGGGATGGCTGTTCCTGTACTAAGTGATCCCAAATGGCTAATGGACTTAGCTTTTCTTGTTGACATCACACAGGAGCTGAATGTACTGAGCAAGAAGTTACAAGGCCAGGGCCAGCTTGTCAGTGTTGCATATGACAGTGTCAGAGCATTCTCCACAAAACTTGTCTTATGGAAAGCCCAGCTTTCTCAGACAAACCTCTGCCATTTCCCAGCATGCAAGGCGCTCATGGATTCAGGCACACCATTCAGTGGTGAGACGTATGCTGATACCATTCTAAAGCTACAGGAAGAATTTGATCACAGGTTTGCAGACTTCAAGACACACAGAGCCACGTTTCAAATTTTTGCTGACCCCTTCTCCTTCGATGTGGAAGATGCCCCCCCTGTGGTTCAGTTGGAGCTAATTGACCTGCAGTGCAGTTCTGAACTCAAAGCCAAGTTCAGGGAGGTGAGTGGAAAAACAGACAAGCTTGGACAATTTATGAGAGAATTGCCCCCCACGTTCCCTGAGCTTTCCAAGATGTTCAAGCGAATCATGTGCCTTTTTGGGAGCACCTATCTGTGCGAAAAGCTCTTCTCCACTATGAACTTTAATAAATCAAAGTTCAGGTCCAGACTTACAGATGAGCATCTTCGAGCCATACTGATGGTCTCAGTTGCTTCCTCCCTCAAGCCAAATGTGGCTCAGCTGTGTAAGAGGAAGCACTGCCAAGTCTCTGGCAGCAAGGAGTAGGAGGAAGTAAGAGAAATCTGTGTTCTGAAGAACCGTTCATGTTCTGCATGTTCGGAATAGTTATTACTAAAGATTAAGAAGATTGGATCGGTTGTACTGTTTTTGGAATACTTGAAATCCTTTTTTTGTGCGGCCCAGCCTCACCCATACTCTACCTCCAGCGGCCCCCAGGTAAATTGAGTTTGAGATCCCTGGTCTAGACATACTTTTCAGTGTAAATCTCTGTGTAAATGCACACAACATGACTTTGAGAATGACGTTGATGTAAATGGAATCTTATTAAAGATAGATTTTTTTTTTATATATATATCTAGATTTAGTATGGAACCATTAGTGTTTATTGAAGGCAGCATAGACAATCCATCTGAGGTGGCTGGCTTAACTCGGAAGCATTATGCATATGAAAGCAAAACAAGGAATGAAACAATCCTAGGATTCATATCAAATTAGACAACTCAACTCTAAAAATAACTAAATAAATAAAAAATACAAATGACCATAAATTATTAATTGGTTAATTGAGCTCTAACAATTTGAGTTGTACCATGACCACTGAACATGTTTCTTCTAATTTTACAAAAAAAAAAAATTCTCCAAAGATTAGTTTCCAATTTTGAATTAGCTGGATCCTTACATAGTGTCAGTCAATTTGATAATAATACTAATAACGTGTGTATAAAAGCGATGTTTTAAATGCAGTGTGAAACAGCTGGGAAATTGTGTAAGATATCAAATAGACATTCATATAAAATCTGTGAAAAAATATTTGCTTGTTTTTGTGTACATCACATAATAAATAATTTTAGATCTTCAAATAACATAAAACAAAGGCAACCTGAGTAAACACACAATGCAGTTTTTTTTTTTGTTTGTTTGTTTTTTTTAAATTGAGGCAAAAAAAAAGTTAACATCTATCACCCATGTGAAAAGCTAAACTTAAAATCTGGTTGTGCCACCTTTAGCAGCAGTAACTGCAGCCAAATCCTTCTGATAACTGGAGATCAGTCTAGGACTAGGACTTACTCTTATACTTTGGATCATTGTCTTGCTGCATAATCCAGTTGTGCTTGAGTTTCAATTTATGGACTGAAGACCGGACATTCTCCTTTAGGATTTTCTGTTAGAGAGGAGAATTCATATTTCTGTCAATTATTGCAAGTTGCCCAGGCCCTGAAGCAGCAAAGCATCCCCACACCATCACACTTCCACCACCATGCTTGACCGTAGGTATGATGATCTTTTTGTGGAATTCTATTTTTGGTTTGTTCCAGATGTAACAGGACCCCTGTCTTCCAAACATTTCCACTTTCAATTCTTCAGTCCACAGAACATTCTCCCAAAAGGTATGATGATCATCAACGTGTATTTTGACAAAGTGCCAAGGAGCCTTAATATTCTTCTGGGTTAGCAGTGGTTTTCACCTAGCCACACTTCCATGGATGCCATTTTTGCCCAGTGTCTTTCTGATAGTGGAGTCATGAACAGTGGACTTTATTGATGCAAGAGAGGCCTGTAGGTCCTTTGATGTTGTCCTTTGGTCTTTAGTGACTTCCTGGATGAATTGTTGCTGTGCTCTTGGAGGAATTTTGGAAGGTCGGCCACTTCTGGGAAGGTTGGCCACTTCTGGGAAGGTTCACTACTGTGCTATTTGGAGAAAATGGCTCTCACTGTGGTTATTTCAGTCACAGAGCCTTTGAAATAGCTTTGTAACTCTTCCCATTATTCTGAATTGTTCCACATATTGTAGATGCAATTTTCCACAGATTGGTGAACCCATCTTGAATTCTGAAGACTCTGCCTATCTAAGATGCTCTTTTTATACCCAGTCATGTTACTGACCTGTTGCCAGTTAACATCCTGTTAATTGTTTCTTTTTAGTATCACTTACTTTTTCAGCCTTTTGTTGCCCCATCCCAACTTTTTGGAGATGTGTTGCAGCCATAAAATTCAGAATTACCTTATTTTTTCCTTAAAATGGTACATTTCCTCAGTTTAAACATTTGATATGTTTTCTGTGTTCTATTGTGAATAACATATGAGTTTATGGGATTTGCAAATCATTGCATTCTGTTTTTATTTACATTTTACACAGCATCCCAACTTTTCTGGAATTGGGGTTGTGTTCATTTAAATTGGGGATTTTGTTTTAATTTCTGAAACAATTTAGTATAAGAGATGCACAAAAACAGAAGAAATCAGGATGGGGCAAATACTTTTTTCACAGCACTGTAAACAGAAAACTGTTTTACTGGATAAATACACCCAACAGCAACCAAACTAAATTAGAAAACCCTGACTGTCTTTTGGCCAATACTAAATTCTGAAATTCATAGCATATATTTGATCATCAAGGCAATTTGGAGCTATGTTAAATGTATACAATTATTAAATAAAGGTACCTGAATGGTTTGTCAAAGAGAACATTCCATGTGCCAGGGCGATGAAGGCATAGAACTTTCTGTATCAAATCAAACCAATTCAGTTCAATTAAATTAAATTTTAATTCAGCTTATTGAAATACACTGGTGAACATCATAACATATTAGAGCATCATGGTGGTGGAAATGTTTCTTTTGCTTTTACTTTTTTGTGCCAAAATACGAGTCTCTATATGCTATGGTTATCATCTTTTAATATAATAGATTGGCTGTCTTTTAGTGTGCAGCCAAGTGGGAACCCACAGCAAGCAAGAATCACACTTTTTGTTTTAAGCTGTTATCTAGAGACCTCACACCAGTGGCTAGTATTTAACATGCCTATGTGATTTTTGTACAGCTTACAGAGATAGCCCAAGAGTTTCTGAAACTGTTATAAGTTTCAGCATGTTCAAACACATAAATCCCTGATCCAAAGACATGTTTTCCCCAGGGCAACACAAGATTCCAGCACGAGAAAGTTAGTGCCAAATCCTGACCACTGACCTACTTTGCATTTTTTTGTAGGGTTTTCATTATGGTACACTCTATCATTTAGAGTCAATTATTCTAATTTCCCATTGGTTGGGGTTTGATTTGTGTTAATGTAAAAATAAATAAATAAATTTTTTATCTATCTATATATATATATATATATATATATATATATATATATATATATATATATATATATATATATATATATATATATATATATATATATATATATATATATAATATTTCCTGAGATCTGCTGTTATTGTGCCTAGTTATTACTTTTGCATGGAAAGAATACCATTCGGGGTTACTCTCTTAGACAAAAGTTCCCATTAGGCAAGCTTAGAGGAGGTTGAAGTCAAGTCCAAAAACATATGTCAAGTTTGTGGAGCCTGTCTTGACAGTTTAGAGAAGAAAAAAATAATCTAAATGAAATGGAAGAGGAGGAACCAGAGTGATTATTACCAAATAGGTAAATTACTCTGGTCATTATCACCTAAGGTAGAATCAGCATGTGATATGATGTGATATATGACGGCCAAGGTCTGAGTGAAAAATTTGACATTGGGTAGATCCTGAGGGGGCTCAGATGAGACCATCCTCTCACAGCAAATTTGTGCCAGATGGCAATGTAAGAATATTCATGTTTAGATTCTCCACTAATCCTTAATGATAAAATAATTTTAATGTAGTTGTCAGAAGTTAAAGATCTAGTGCATTAGTATTTGCAGTCACTTTAGTTACTACTTTAGCAAATTTGTGTTTCTCTGATCTGTCATGTTTTCATCTGCAGAGTTTGAATGAAGAGCAGATGAAGAGCTTGCTGGTGGAATGTGAGATGATCTTGAACAGAAGTTCTGGTTCAGGTCCAGAAGGTTTCTCATACCCCAAACCCTATTGTGCTGTAGAAAGTCAGATAATGTCTCTGCTGGCCAGCTCACCCCGTCTATCCAGTTCTGCTCTCTCAGAGTTGCTGCAGGAAACTTGTGAAACTCCAACCATTCCTGTAAACCAAGAGCTGTGAACACAGCAACAAGAAGCACAGGTGAAGCTGCAGTCCTAATGAGAAATGAGAAAGAAGCTAGCATCAGTGTGGTAAATAGTAGCAAAAATAATATAGAGGCTGTAGGGCCCAGAATATGTTTTTTATATAACAGAACGATACTGTTGTAATGTGTTTTTATAATATTTCATAATACATGCAAAATATTACAAAAATACATGACATTACTTTTGATTAAGTACCTTACATTGATAAAGTTCAACTGAACATCTTCCTCTTAACATCTTAGGGAGTTTTTCCTTGCCACCGTGGCCACCGGCTTGCTCAATTACGATAAATTTGCACATTTAAAATCTGTATACTGTGTTTATATGTTTCTGTAAAGCTGCTTTGAGACAATGTCTATTGTAAAAAGCACTATACAAATAAAATTGAATTGGAAAAAAAAAAGAAGTAATTTATTAATTTGATTTATGGGAACATTCCAGGCATGTTTGCCCTTAAGTGCTGAATTCATTCTGTCTTCTGTTGCTTTCCATTTTTTATTTTTTAATCCTGGGCTATGTTTTCATTTAGAGGAGTCCAGTAGTTGGAGTGAATTGTGTGTATGCACCGACTTGAATGTTTAAAAAAAAAAAAAAGTGATCTCAGTGACTTTGACCATGACATGGTTTTTAGTGCTTGAAGGGCTGGTTTGAGATTTCAATAACAGCTGATCTGGGGTTTTCACACGCAACAGTCTCTAGAGTTTACACAGAATGGTGTGAAAAACAAAAAAATACCTAGTGAGTGACAGTTATGTGGGCAGCGACACCTTGTTGGTGAGAGAGGTCAGATGAGAATGGCCAGACAGTCATCGAGTTTAGGGAGATTTTTGGGCTAAACAGAATATAAATTGTTGTGCACTGTGGGAATGTTTGATGGGATGATGCTGTTAAAACAGCAATAATCACAAAGTCAATGTGTTTGATCCTGATTTTAGATCATATATTTATGAGCACACATTGAGGAGAAAAATAAAATTATTGTTATTTTCTTAGCTGCATGATTGACACCTTGATTATAATCATTTTTGGTCACTCCATTGGCTAAAACTCAGACAACAGTTTAATCTTTAACTGTTTATTGTTTGTTCTTTTAAAAATTAACATAGCAGTAAAAACAGCATTTCTGTGGGAGAAATTTTTATATAAAAATATAAGGCAACCCTCATAGTACAAGGCAATCCTCATTCAGAGGTTGGGGAGGGGGATTGAACAACAACAAAAACAACAACAAAAACAACAACAGACAATAAAAACATCCTCACATCACTGTGCAAACTGTTTATACATAAAGAACACTTCCAAAAACATCACACTTCCTGATAAATTATTTAAATAGCACATATCTACAAACATGAAACTACATCTTCAAATACATCAAACATCATTAATAACTTATTTTAAAAATGCATCATTCATTCACTAAGCACAACATTAAAAAATCATTTATGCCCTGTAGGGGTATGGGGCAAAAATGGGGCAAAAATATTTTGTATTATGTACATTTTGAAAACATACGATTTGTACTACACTTGCTAACTAAATAAAAATGTAACTGATGTATATTCTAGTATGAGGTATTATTTGTATATTGTCTTTCTTTGCTATTTAGAATGCAGAGCATAGTACAAGCATGGCTAAAAATTACAAAATTGTTTGGAATTTGGATAAAAGTTATTACTATTTAATACAAAATAAAATAAATTCTACCACAAAGATCCAGTTTGTTCTCAATGTTTTTTTTTTTCATCTATATATATATATATATATATATATATATATATATATATATATATATATATATATATATATATATATATATATATATATATACACACACACACACACACACACACACACACAAGGGGTGTCAATAATATAAATTAGAACAATGTAACAACTGAAATGTCTATTTGCCTGTTACATAGTAACAGGCAATAATTCATTTAGTATTTAGATATGGTCTAAGTATTGTTGTAAATAACTTTTGTGGTGCATACTGTATTGCTTTGAAAAATTGATGACAAAGGTCCCTTTAACCCTGAGAACATTCAAATGTATTTAATGCCTCCAGAAAAGGGCAAGTGGCTTTTCAGTTAGTACACAACCTCAAGTGGGGTCTTTCTGACAAACATTCATAGAGAAAACACTCATTTGCTTGAAGTAACCGACTGCCCATGTCTGTCTATTAAAAGGACATGGATTTACAATTTTACTTTATATTATGTGAGGTTTCTTTCTCTCAGCATCATAGTCCACAGCAGATCTGTACATCTATATTATAAACAATAACTCTTCTTTTTTGGGGGGTCCTCAATAGCAGGAGAGCAGTTTAGAAATGGAAAAGTCTTAAAGGGTTTTGTTTCCCTATTCCATGCAGAGATGATGATTTACCTGCTTTACTGCAGGCATATGATCATTATCCAGCTGATTTTAGTTCAAAGGTCACATGACCTCATAATTTTTCCTTTTGTTGCCTTGGTCCCACCATCACAGAGTTCCTTGGGCCTTGTCTCATAACACACATTTATTTGTCTAGGTTGATACAACAACAACAAATGATGACACATTCCTAAAAAATCATCCTTTTAGACATCTGAAAGAAAAGGACAGACAAAACAAATATTAGTAAACCAATCTCCAAAGTGCTTTCATCTGGACTATTCTCATTTCAATTTAATTCCTAAAAATTAAATAATGTAAATTACCTCTACATTCATATTTGAGGTCTGAGAAGTAAACCATCTCCTGAGAGAAAACAAAGAGGCCAAGTCTTCCACCAGCATATGTCATGTCATATATATTTCCAGAATCTGCCATGATTTTCTTGCCTTCATACATGATGACTCTGAAAACAAAAACAGGATGATGACCAGGTTTGAACCATGTATTATATGTTTCTGCTATAAAACAAAAGGTCTTAAGATGGACACTAACCTGATAAGTCCAGTTTTGGGTCTATGGATGAGGGTCCATCTGTAGGCAGTGAAATCCTTCCAGCCAATTTTCTTGGGGTCATGCCACAAAGTGCGCACCTGGAATTTAAGATGGTCAAAATGGGATGTAAATATCACATTGTGCAAAAAAGATCTGACCTAGCATTTTTCAAGGGCAAATGCTAATTACCTGTCCTGCTGTGTCTCCAGTATGCCACAATGCATTCCTAAGGTGTTCTCCTGGACCTGTGGTGGAATTGACCACTTTGATGGACAGTCCAGAGTAGCCCTGTGCTTTTGTGGGTATGTGAGACCAATAGGTCTGTGTGATCTGTTTCCACATCACCACGTAGAAGCGGGAACTGGACTGATAGCCGAACACAAATCCAGCATAATCGTCATCTCTGTCAGTATTGATGAAGAAGGTTCCACTGAAATCCACTGCATTAAATTCGTCATATCCTGAGCAACAACAGAAGGTAATGATGATGGTTAAATTATGCCCTCACTGATGATTTTTTGTTCTATTTGATTGAATTTTTCAGGTACTTACCAACAGCAATACCAGGGTCGCAGTTGACTGTCTGAAGAAGCTCTTTACCCTGGTGGCGGACCACCCAGTTAGGGTCAATTTGTGAAGTTCCAGTAGGGTCTAGAGGAACCATCTGGAACCTACGGAAATCTGTTTCACTGATGGCAAAATTCTCTGGACAAACATCCAAAATATCAGGGACATTGTCCTGGTCAAAGTCATCCTTGCAAATATCACCCCGTCCATCACCTAGAAGAAAATATAATGTTTAGGTCAAACTGAGAAAGTTAAAAAGAAATTTCAGAAAATATATTTTTTTTTAAAACAACCTCAAAGAAACCTGATCCAAAAATCAAGTCATAAGTTTGGAATTGTGCTTACCATCAGAGTCTAACTGATCTGGATTAAAGGCCAATCTACAGTTGTCTTTCTCATCAGGCACACCATCATTGTCATCATCGTGGTCACATGCATCACCCTTGCCATCCTTGTCATGATCGACCTGGTTGGCATTGGGGATGTATGGGCAGTTGTCCAGACTATTCTGGTGACCATCGTCGTCAATGTCCTGATTGCTGTCGCATTTGTCACCCACATTATCTGAATCAGAGTCAATCTGTAGGAGGAAAATAATGAATGAAGCTGTTGTGCAGACCATCATTGTGAAAGACTGCTAATTAGTTTTGTAATGCCTCAATAATTCAGTGGTTATTCTACTGAAATGTCATTCTCTGTCTTCACTCCCACACGGATAGAGGTGCATTCATGGCTCATGATATAATACCACAATAAAAAATTGTGCCTGTTTAACTTGTAGTCTAGATTATATAGACATATTCAAATATAGATTATACAAGGACAACTCTGGTCTGGTGCATGCGAAGCAATGCTTTTAGGGTTTGAACATTGTTTGTTGCCCTACATACCAAGTTCTAAAAACATGTCACTGACAAAACATGTCAGGAATAGAGAGTCACTTACCTGATCAGGGTTGTGCGCCAATGGACAGTTGTCACAGTGGTCTCCAACCCCATCTTTGTCAGTGTCTCTCTGGTCAACATTATACACGTATGGGCAGTTGTCGTTTTCATTCAGAATACCTGAGTAAGGAATCCTTTCATTAGCAAGGTTATCTTTGGACTGTTCCCTTTAACTGAAATGTTCAATTCCCTATCGTTATCATATTACTAAGCTTGACTCTTACCATCACCATCGATATCAATTGCACAAGCGTCGCCTTCTCCGTTTTTATCGGTATCAATCTGGTCTGGATTGCTGTTATATGGGCAGTTATCACAGCGATCACCGACTTCATCTTGGTCTTGATCATACTGCCTTGGGTTGAAGACAAATGGGCAGTTGTCCTGTTTCAGACAGAAACATGTTTAATACTGAAACATTCCAAGCGCATCAGTGCAGACAATGTAATGTCAAAGATATGTACCAAAGCAACCATTTAAAAATGTGCGGCTCATCCCCCCCATCAACATGAACACTACGTCATTGCCTAGAGCTGTACACCACAGACTGCTTTATTCAAAATCTATCTATGCTGGTATTTAAGATTTTCCTCAAGGAAATATGCTATTTATTTGTCCAGTCCCGCCTCCCCCTCAATAGAACTTTAAATCATACATATAAAACCAAAGGGGCTTTGAGCACTGACATTATACCTATTATTGTTACTGCTGGTAGACCAGTTCATGCCTCCACTCTTCCTACTGTACTTTGCATAAACAAGCATTGCATAGGGGTGGAAAAAGTGTTTTTAACTCACCCTATCATCAGGGATCCCATCATTGTCATCATCATAATCACAAGCATCCCCAATTCCATCTTTGTCATAGTCCTCTTGCCCAGAGTTGGGAAGGCTAGGGCAGTTGTCCTAAAAGATTGAATTTAGATTAAGCGGTTGCAATCTCAATGCGATGTGGTTTCTATGAATACAGTCAAGAAGACAGTTACCTTCTTGCAGTGGTAGGTGGCGTTCTCAACACAGTGGAGATCACTGTTGGGCCAGCCATCCAGGTCAGTGTCCTCTCCACATATATAACCATTACCAGCATAGCCTGGCTTGCATTCGCAGCGAAACATGATGTCAGAGAAAACGCCCAAATAAATACAATTGGCCTTTTTGTTACAGTCATGGCTGCCATCTTCACATGGGTTCCTTGGTGCACAGACCTAGAGGAGATATGATATGACTGAGCCTTATTCTCTACACATAATGAACAGGATGAGAGCTGTCATTTTTTTCTTGCTGTAATTCAGTAATTATCAAACTAAGGGCTGCACAGAAATCTCCTAAGTTTCTGAGAAGTAAATTTTAAAGTGGCATGTGTTGAATCATGCATCCTCATAACAAGTTTGATTTAAATGTCATCAGAAAAGATCCAAGTGTCTATATGTGCAGGCATCTCTGGAGTGATCCAGAGACCATCCACAAAGCCGCTTTTCAGAATTACTCCAAAAGACTTAACAAAACTCTGGCCAAATATACAGGTGTTCATAAATTGAATAATATCTATTGATGGATTCCACACTGTACAGGTCTGAAGAACAACAATATAGAACTTCATCACATTTCTCACCTGTTTGTTTGCCATAGCTTGATCACTGCTCCTACCAAAAGGCTGAGTTCCAGAGTAGCGTGGAGGACATGGTAGGCAGTTATAGCCCGGATTAGTGTTCTCACAACGATGGACTCCATTGAGCATGAAGCATGCATCAGGAACCATTTTGCACTGCAGAAACAAAGTTTACACTTAACAAGCCACAGTATTATCATTTGTGACATAATATATGTACCATGTTTCTCTTCACAACGTTCATACCTCATCAATGTCTTCACAATGGATTCCATCTCCAGTATACCCAACTGGACACTCCCCACACTTCCAAGAACCATCAGGAAAGCTGGTGCACTTAGCACCAGCAAAGCAAGGGTTAGAAAGACAGCCATCTTTAGAATAAAAAAAAAGGATCAGTTGTTTGCTGGACATAGTTGGGAATAGAAGACAAATAAAAAACTAAAAGTGAGTGCCCTGCTTACCAATGGGACAGTCTTGAGAGTTGCAAATGCGGGTGCCTTTGGAGTCACCTGTGCACTCTTTTCCACCATATTTGGGCACAGGATTGTTACAAAGGCGATGTCTGCTCTGTAGTCCACCACCACAAGTGACAGAGCAAGAGTCCCAAAGTGACCATGGCCCCCAGTCTCCATTGACTAAGCCACAGATAGGGAGGGAAACAGTGATTGGGTCTTCAGTAACGATTGATGTGTGTCAGGTTAATGTTTGTTAAATACATTGCCATTTAGTGATTTTACAAAATCCAATTACTTAAATATGTACAATTTACGCTGTTATACAGTGCTAACAATAATAACTACAAATACTAGTTTTATATAAATATATAAAAATTGCTTACTTGGGCAAGGGGACATCTTGCATGGTTCTGTCTGTCTGCCTTCTCCTTGACAGTCTTTGCCTCCCATTTGTGGGGTGGGTGAGTTACAGAGGCGGATGCGAGTGATGACACCCATGCCACAGGTCACTGAACATGAGGACCAGGGAGACCAGTGGCTCCAGCCTCCATCTTGCTTGACTGCAATACAAAATTCTAACCTTAGTCATCCTTACTTTTTATTATATAAAATTTGCATGTTGTGTACAGAAAATAAAGGGTTTTTTTTCTTTTTTTATGTAGAAACAATGTGTGGATAATCAGTTGATCCATAATGAATAGATACAGATTAGGTCTGAAGTTCCCACATGCATTATGACTCACAGCGTTTGTCACATTCTTGCAGGTGGCAGTCTCTGGTCTGCACCGAGGTACCCTCACAGTTGCTGTTGATGCGATCACATGAGCGCCCACGTTGTTGTATGCCACGGCCACAGGTCACTGAGCAGTAAGTCCACTCAGACCAGGGAGACCAGCCATCATCAGGATAGTCATTCACTGAAGAGGGAGAGAGTTGTTTAGAGCAGATTCTAGCTGTCTTAAATAATAATAATGCTATAATATTTTAATAACGTGTTTAGACAAATGCAGTCATATTTTGCAACAATGCATTGGCAACATTTTAAAAAATGCTTAACTTACGAGTTCCACAACGTGGGCAGCATTCACCATCAGGCACAGTGGCATTGGCACAAGGCATGAGAGGGCAGGAGATTTCCCGGCAAATAGTGGCAGAGTTCTATGGAAAGGAATACTAAATTTAATCCAGATTATTAAGATTTACAATGAATACACACAGAATAATATATATAATAAATGTATGTGGCACTTGACCTTTGGCCTACATAGGGCAGTCTCTAGCATTATAGTCTAGTGAACACTTGTTCGCAATACTCTAACACCCTCTTCTAATCACAAACAAGACTGACTAATGTGCTAGTGCTCTGTTGTCATTGAACTGATTCTGCAAAGTTCACACAAACACAAGCTTTCATCTGGATCTCATTATGAGCCTTGTCTTCTGTCTGTCACTACTGTCCAACTTATTGAAACTTGGGGGAGATGGGAAAAATGAAATATCAAGGTCAAAACAACACTGGGTTTTAGCTGACTGAAATGAGAACCAGTAGAAATATATTTGATTGGGGTATCTGCTATAATTTCATTCAAATATAGCTGCAGGCTTACCTGGCAGGTGCAGTGGGTGCAGCTGTCCACCGTCCACTCGTCCTTGTCTTTGTACCTAATGCCATTATGCAGGCAAACCCCACTGTAGTTCTGAATATGGGTCTTTATTCGAGCATTTTCTGCAGTCTGCAAGTGCACAAAGTAAACATGATGCTTTAGCAGAGCTACTGCATTGAGGACAAGGGCAGCCTTTTGCAGCAAATGAATGTGAAGCATAAGAATGACAGAAGCAATAATGAGAAATTGTTATTATTTGCATGAGTCTAAGGTATGGCACAGAGAAGGATGTAATTAAAGTACAAGTAACTTGGCAGTAGATCAGAGAGGTGGAGAGAGACAGAAAGGAAGAGACAGCACAAGCTGAGAAAAGCTGTTTCCAATACTCACCACTTGGTGGAGCTGATTTGACAGTTGCTTAACAACCACACCAAGCCCCTTGAGCTCCTTAAACATGCCGGCCAAGTCTTCACAAGAGAAGCCACAGATGTCCTGGAGATCTGAATCAAAGGAACATAGGAAAAAAGTTTTGTTCTGAAACTCTACAGGCCAGCAAGGAGTGCAGAGGACAAAGAATGAAAGAATGTGCAAAAGCCTACCTTTGGTCTTGTGTCCAGTGTAATCTGTGCGTATAGCTGGACTGGAGCCATTGACTGGGTTGTCCAGGGTCACAACATCAATGATGAACGAGGCTGTCCAGAGAGCAAACAATGATGTTGGCACTGCTTACTCTAGCTTTGACCAAAAATGATTCATTTCAGAACTATGTGAGGTTTTCGTGATTAGAGTAATTACTTACAGCTCTCACATCCCATGTTACGAAGGATTGTCTCCAAAGTGGTCCTAAACACAAAGCGTGCGTTCTGGAGCACTCCCTGTAGAGAAAATTGGCTAATGGTGAACTGGTGAAAATAAAGCGTGGGTTCCTATAAGTGAGGCTCTTTTAGTATTACTTGCAATTATTTAATAGCACTGTCAGAAAGGGAGCTTTCAGTTAACCTGGGTAGCAGGGCCCTCCAGGCAGTCCAAATTTTTACTTTCTCACAGCTCCTAACATACCTAAAACAAGCAATCAGGGTTTGTTGAGAGCTGGGGGATAAATTTGGTTAGCCCCAAAAAACTGGACTGTGATACAATAGGTTAAATATATATTTCCTCAAGTTCATGACAAGCGAAGAAAATGTCATATTAGCTCACAATAAACTGTCCCACTAAATCAGATATGTTCACCCACTTCTGTACATGTATTGTATGTGTGATATATGTTCTGATATATAAAGTACACAATATATTTAATCAACACAGGATATCAAGAAAATACTCCACACAATGTGGTTGTATACATTTGTTGGTCGACAATTTATCTGGATAGGTGTGTTGGTAGATTACTTTAATTCTGCAGACAGTGAAAACATTTCACTGTACAGACTAGGAAAATGCCAGAATCTGAACAAAGGAGAGGAGTAAAAATTTCCTCCCTGAGGAAAATAAATAACCTGACATAACCAAGCATTCCTAGGTGCCTTACTTCAGGAATATAAGTTCAGAAGCACTTACCATAAATCTGCTTTTCACTGCTCCTTTTCCAATCCTAAGGACAGAGACATCAGCCACATCCTGCGTCAGAATCTGGTGGATAGGCACATCTAGTTCCCTTGTGTTTATCTCTTCACAACCAATATAGAGCTGTGCACGGTCCTCCTGCACAAACAGGGTGATGTTCATCCAACTTCCACTGGCCAGCTGTGCATCTTCAATTGAGATCTCATGGTGCCCGTTTGCCGTGGCATAAATCAGATCTAAAGTATCAGCATTCCCATTTGAGACGAGCTCAAAAATGGAACCAGAGCCATCTCTCCTCTCCACAGAGAACAGGCTGCCCCTGGTGTTCTTGGCTTGCTTGATGTTGGCCACGAATAGGAAGCCTTTCTCCTCTTGGATGGAGTATATGAGATCCTTGAAGACACGCTCAGGGATGGCAGGGATAATGTTGGGGTTGAGAATTTTGTAAGCAGGGCTGTAAGGGTCGGGTCCCTTCACTAGGCTCACCCCATGGTGTTTTTTATGTACTTTTGCGAGTTCAAATAAATCATACACGCTGTTGTCTTCTCGGCTCTCTGTAAACACAAAGGGGAGAGCGCAAACAGAAATGCGCATTCAGTGATCAGTACTCGGGAGACTCGTGGACAGCTCCGTTACCAGATCGTCACATTTCAGCAAGTACTTAAGGATGATATTACTTAAAGCCATGTCCGTTTTAGTTCTCACCTGCTATTCCGCTGCCTTGTGAACTGCACAGCATCAGCAGTAAACACAACGCGGTCAACATTCTGGTCAGACCTCAACACAGCTGCACTGAAATAAAACAGTATGTTCGTAGTTTCACTATTTTAAACAGACTTTCTTTTATATTCTTAGACACATGCCATGATCAGTGTAGTTTTATTTTTTATTTTAATTTAATTTCCAGTCATATATTGTACATTTAACTTTAGATAACTCACCTGAAGAACAGATATCCCTAAACGATGGACAAACGTGTGCTGCTTTAATCCTTTTGGTTCTGAATCTCGAACTTAGTAAGCC